>NW_028251760.1:0-73540 GCF_964263255.1 Lissotriton vulgaris | reverse complement strand
TGTAACCGAAGTAGTACTTATGTAAAGTGCTGTCTTTCTTTCTCTCTCTCTTCTCTCTTTCTAACATCCACAGAGAGGTCAAGAGGTCATTGAAAACATCTATCAGCCTGCAGCTCGGGAGATTTCGAGGTTAGACAAACACATATTTCTGTGAATTACCTCAAACTTCTAAATGAAAGTTCCTCTATTCGTTCTGCACTCTCTATTCACCCCAACACTACTGCACACGGCTTTACTCATTTTACATGAGTACGTAAGACTCCTCGATAACACCGCACATATTCTACGCCGCCTGAGCTCAGGCCCAGCCCTAAGGACACCTAAGCGGGCGTTTCCGTCTAGGAGGGTGGGAACAAGAGTTAACTGAAAACACATGTGAGCTCACATTTCTGACCAGAGGAACATGCTTTAAAATAACAAACATGTCAGATCTCACGCTTGCCCCTCGCAGGAACCAAAACACTGAGCTCCGCATGACTCAAAACACACTTCAGGCTGGTGGGAAACACCTATTCAGTACCCCATGTTGAGGCAAGGCCTGACCACATCAGCAGTTATTTCATTCTGACAAGGGAAAATGTGATTCAAACATAAAAATGATCTTTATGTTAATCTTGACAGAAGTGAAGGATTGCATTGCCCTGGACACACACGCAGGCCCGCACACACACACAGATGCATTCACATACACAAGCAAACGCACACAGGCATGCACACATGCACAGATGCGTGCAAAGGCACGCACACACAGATGCAGACAGATGCACACACACATACACACAGCGCACACACACGCACGCACACAGGCACACACACGCGCTAGGCACACACAGATGGACACACACACACATGCATGCACACACACACAGATGCCACACACATGTACACAAACACACAGGCACACACACACACATTCATGTTTCCATCTGTGAGGTTGAGAAAAAGATTTAATTTCAAACTGTGCTCAAATGTAAGACAAGAGCAGAATTTTCTAGAACAAAACTGCTCTATCGGAGGCTCTGGCAGACAGTGGTGGCTGGTGACATTTGGAATTGGTGAGGCGTAAAAGTTAGGAATACGTTTTAAGTAGCAAGCAACCACTACATTTTCGTTTTCTTTCGCCTTGTCATAATTTTTAAAACTGTGCACTCCCTTGATAGGGGGTGTCATCGCACCTATTTGCATAAAATCACAATTACAATTGAAATATGTGACCACTGTCCTGTGCGCTCTGCAGAGAGGCCAATGATTGGATGTCCATGTATTCTGAACACATTTTTGACCCACTGACAAACCCTGTGGGAAACTCTCAATGCCTTCAACCACTGCCCCAGAGCTCTCAATCGTGTAAACAAGTGGTGGCATTCAGTTCAAAGTATGCACTGTGCAAGCATAATGTGCTACATGAAAAAGTACAGAAACAAATTCCTGGAAGTAGCTAACATCATTTATATATTATTCTGCATATTGAATTGGCACCCATGCAAAACTGATAGCCTACCAAATCGACAAAGTTATTTGGAGACTGCTGATGCCAAAGTCAAGCTGTGGTCCAAAGTCACCCTTAGAGGCTCATGAAGAAGATCGACATGGCCAAGTGAAGATGAATACAAAATAATAAACTTGCCTGCCAGCCTATCACTCCAAAATCACGGTGCAAAATATTAAACTTGCCTGTCAACCTATCACTCCAAAATCACGGTGCAAATAATAAACTTGCCTGTCAGCCTATCACTCCAAAAACACGGTGCAAAATAATAAACTTGCCTGTCAGCCTATCACTCCAAAATCACGGTGCAAAATAATAAACTTGCCGGTGCAGCACCTGTGACTGAGTATGTGGGCTCTCAGTCGCTGCTCTCGACGGGTGGGGGGGGTTTGTCACAGGGGTGGGGGGTGTCGCAGATGTGGGAGTGGGGTTGCGGGAATGGGGGGTGTCACGCGGGGGAGGGGGGTATTAAAATACATTTTTAAAATCCTACCTGAGGTCCTGAGCAGGTCCGCGCCGCCCGAGTCTGTTCCGTTGGCGCTTACAGCCCCTCTCAGCCAATCCTGGTGCACCAGGATGGTCTCAGGGCCTGGCTATTCTTCACCCACAGAACGCCCAGAAGGGCTCCTAAAGGGCATGCGCAAACGGGTCAAAACACAAGTGCGCATGAGTGGGCACGGCGCGAAAATTCGCCCTCCGTCCTCACTCATGCTCACTTGTGTTGTGCTGCTGCCTGTTGCCCCCACTGTCTGAAAATCATGTCAGTCAACATGACGCCAGACCGCCCACCCCCTGGGGTGGGCGGTCCGACGTCATGCTGACTGACATGATTGTCAGGTCTCCCTCGGGTCTTTGAACTTAAGTAAACTGAATCAGTTTACTTAAGTTCAAAGACGCCGAGGGAGCTGCACGGGTGGGGGGCTATGCCCCCACGCCCCAATGGACGCACCCCGCCTTCTGGCAGGAAGTAGTGTCAGAACACCAATGGACTGAAAAGAGCATCACACCAGCAGAAAAGACTTACCCAGAACTACACGTTTAAAAAGAGGCCGCAACAGTGTTTATTTTATTCTGACTACCGCAAATGTTATACAAGAATGAAATCTGCCTCCTGGAACCTCTGGCGCCGGACTCCGCTTTTCACTAGGGCGTGGGATGGGTGCAAGGACTGGCAGACTCCGCTTCTCACCAGGGCAGGGGACGGGTGAAAAGACTGCAGAAGGGGCGGACTGGGGTTGGCAGCGAGGCCAACAAAGGGAGGTGCAGGGCTGCTTAGTGAGGCAGGGAGGGGATTGGGGGGGTCTTCTTTCGCTCAGCACAACTGGGCCTTGCCGAAGACCGTGTCAGGCAGCAAAGATGCACACATGCACACACACACACACCCACGCACACACACACACACACACGCACACACACACACACACACACACACACACACACACACACACACACACACACACACACACACACACACACAATACATGTAAATGCTTTAATTGATTACATCATTTAGCACGGCCACAAGCACTTTTGCTGAGTTTTTGGCATATTGATTTGTTAATGGACTGTAATAGTAATAATAATAATAATAATAATAATAATAATAATAATAATAATACTTTATTGTATAGTTAGTAAAAACCATTACAAAGTATAAATACGACAATATACTAAAACACAGAAAGTTTACACTGCTCTGCGAATGATAAAAAAGTTATTAAGATGAAAAAGTCTTTCAAATTTGAATATTAACATGTTCCGGATTCAAGACTTTGCCAGTATTCTTTGGTTTTTCTCAAAAATGTCAATGAATTTGACTGCCCTACAAATGAGTTGCGGATCTACTGAGCATAAAATTTGTATGATCGCAGACCGGCAGGTACATATTCCATATTCCTTAAACTTGGTTTTTAACCCACTCCGACGTTCCTGGATCAGAGCCGGGCAAATACAAATCAGATGGATAAAGTCTTGTCTTCCTGCGCCACATAAACCGCATCCGTCACATTCTTGGGACTTCCACTTTGGTGTCTCGGCATTTGTTGGAAAGTTACCCAGCCTTAAATTGAGGTATTTACGTTTGATGAAAGGCGAGAAAGCAAGGTCTAGATAGGCTGCCGGTACTAATTTTTTATAAGATTGAATTGTCATCCAGGCATGGGACCGACGACTGAAGGTTATTTTATCGTCGAGCAACGAATGCCTGTTGGCAGCCTTCTTTACCAACTGTTTAAAGGAAAGTACTGGAAGCTTGGATTCCCAGAGAGTAGCCAAGTCGGTTGATTCTAATGACAATTTAAGGTATTTGGCGTAATGAGAATTGGGACTTTTGCTAATTGTTTCCCACATAGCACGATGGACCGCTATCTCTTGATTCATCCAGACATTATACCAAAATTTTATGGTCTCGTACTTTTTCAGCAGTATTTGGGATTGCAGACCAAATTCAAGCCTTACTTGTGCGGGTGATGCGTTTCTTGGTAATGCGAATACTCGCTTGTAGATTTTCATTTGTGCTTTGTCCAAAAGTTGTGCACTCTTGCCATGATGTAATACGCTCCCATAAGCTATTGTTGGGAGTAACTTAGCTTTCATATTTGTTAGCAAGGGGGAGACCAAAGGACCTTTAAGTTTGGTCGCTAGGGTATTAAAGGCGTGCAATAGTATTGTGCCCTTCTTTTCCATGCTATTAAATTGCATGCTGAAATCAAGACGCTTGTCCAGTAGTATCCCGAGATACTTGTAACTTCCAACCGCTTCTAATTTAACATTGTCTATTGAGAAGGTTGGTGGCACTTTGTGTCGTCGGGTTATAACCATGGTTTTTGTTTTTGTACTGTTTATTTCTAGCAAATTCTGTTTTGTATAGCGGGTCAATTCGTTTAGAAGACGTTGCAAGCCTATTCTTGTCTGGTTTAGTAGGACCACATCGTCGGCATAGGATAGGTGTGTTACACGGAGATTACCTAGCCGCGGCGGATGAGCATTAGTCCGGTCAAGGCTTACTGTTAGGTCAGCCATGAATAAATTAAAGAGGTGGGGGGCCAAAACACAGCCTTGCTTTAGTCCATCAGATGTGTTGATCTTCCGGGTTAGCCTCTGTCCATTGTCGATCTTTACCTGCATCCAGGTGTTACTATACAGGTCGATGATCGGCGTTAGGATTGAGTCTGGCAGGCCCTGCTGCTTCAATTTAGTCCATAGTAATTTTCTGTTGACACGGTCGAAGGCCGCCTTAAAGTCAATGAAACAGGTGTAAAGTTCCTGATGGTTTTGGAGGCTTTTTTCACCCATCAAGCATAATGCCATTGCATTTGCCATGGTGCCTGTTCCGCGACGAAACCCTGTCTGATTTAACGGGATTTTGCTGTTCATATCCGACCATTGTGCTAGATCAGCTAGCACCAGGGATGCGTAGTATTTAGCTTCCGCATCGATCAGAGCTATTAAGCGATAATTGATTGGATTTTTGCGGTCTCCGCCTTTATAGATGGGATTGATGATGGCACCCCTCCAGCTTTCCGGGACCCGACCTGAGTCGCTAATTGACCGAAACAAGAGATTAAATTTGCATGCCCAGAACTTGGGGTCCTCTTTATAGATTGCCTGCGGGATGCCGTTTGGTCCTGGCGCACTCTCTTGCTTGCCTTTCTTGATTATTAGTAATATTCGGCGATCGTCGTCTGTCCACATTGGTTGACCCATATCTTCCTGGCGGTAGATCATGCCATTAGTGCTAGAAACATGGACTGTATTTGTTGTAAGACTTTACTAGCATATATATATTTTTTGTTTTTAAAGAGCACTCTAAGCAATGCTCAAGCGAGATATAGTAATTACTTCCCATGACTAACCGATCTTAACCGAGACGCATTTAAGCTGGGGAAAAAAGCAGATGATAATGGCCATCTATCCAAATCCACAAACAAGGCAAATATCGAAGAAGGCAACAGAGGAAGCGGTGTAAAGCGAGCACCCCCAGTGTATGGGTCAAGGTGACATCATTTCAAGCAGCTGCTTATTCACAAATATAGTCACGAAAAAACAACGAGTTCACGCTAAGAATGCGAAACATAATGGAGGGTGCTCCCGGCTGATGCGTTCATTCAGCCTGAAGCGTGCTGCTCAAATGATCACACAATAACATCAAGGTCCCTGTAATGACATCACCGTGCCCTGCCAAGGATTAATTTATGTACAAAATGTATGAAAATGCAGTGAGCGCCGCAATTGGAGCAATGAAGCTTTAAGCACGGCACAGCTAAGTTTACTCTGAAGAATGAAGAGCGCAACTCTAGGGAGTTTGCTTTTAAATGGAGGGAAGGGGTGGGAGGAGCTGGTAGAATTCCCAATGAGGAGCCAGCGTTTCCGCTACCAGCACACCCTCCTACGTCACGCCAAAGATGACGTTGGCCTGTCCACATGGGCCCTCCTAAAATTGGACAAGGCCGTAACCCCAAAGCCCGGTTTTGAATCACGCGCCAACGTTTATAATAAATGATGACGCGAGCCAATTGAAAACAAGGGCAGGGCTTAAAGTTAGTTCCGAAATTGTATTGATTCCAAAAGGGCAGCGCAAGCGCGCTGCTAACGCCAGGCGAGACCTAAAAACGGAGATATTGAATCCTAAGGCTTGGAGATTTCACAAAGTGTCCAGGTGGGCAGACATGCATTCTTCCCAGTCAAATATCTGCTGAGAGAACATCAGGATGAATATGCTTTGCTGTACCCGGCCAGAATGAAAATCACTCTGAAACATCATGAGGCTCCACAAGCTCCACAAAGGCACATCAGTACATTTGAGAACACTATCTCTCCAAGCACAAATGGAAGAAAAAGTCCAAAGAAGATGGTGGCATATTTGATACGGAAGCTGCACGCTCCAGAGATGTGAATTAGACTTGGTTTTGAGTGGCTTGATGGAATGCAACAAGATTTGTAGTATTAGGGAGAAACAGTCAGGTTTGGGTATCGCCCATTTGATGTTTCCTATGCAGCGAGGACTGTGGGTCTATATGTTAAAATGCATGCTTTATGCTTTCCGGGGAATTTAGGTTTTTATTTAATGCTGAAATGTGATAAACTGTCAGGCTGGGGTGGCGACAGGTGGAGACCCGTACCCCCAAAGAGTTACAGACAGGTTAATGGGGTTTTTACTGCACTTATCTGGCTAGTTAGATTCAGGGAACATGCTTCTCACTGGCAAAGTGGGTCAGCATAGGGGCTACAGGGGCGGGCTTTACATCAGATCTTATTTCCAGTATGGCATTGCATGTGTTCAGAGGCGCAGTCGGTGGTTGCATAATGCCCACATTAAAATTAAAATAAATTCCACATTTGTAAAGTGAGAACTTTTCACCCCTACGGGCATCTAGATGCTGCCAGCAGTCGGGGAGATTAAGTGAGCTATTGCCCGGAGTCACATGATGCTGAGCTGAGTTGTGACCGGCGATTGAACTGTGAGCCCCGCGGTCTGTAGCCAGCCGCTCCAGCCGCTGCGACATACCTCCCCCGCCATTACAAAATACTGAGCCAAAATATCAAATGCTTTAGCAGATGTGAAAGGACAATCAAGAGGAATCTGAAGCTAAACATGGACTTAAAGAATATTAGAGGACTGAGTAATAATATGAAAATCAGAAATTCTCTGACATATCTCCAAAGACACAACATTGCAATAGCTTTCCTGTAACAAACACCCCGGACCCTTCTTTGCATCCTACATTACTACACTAAAGGTGTAGCTATACTGATCCACAAGAACGTCCCCTTCCTGCACTTGGCCACAATTAAGGAGGATCAGGATAGATTCCTGATAGTTCAAGGGATCTTGGCGCAGACATGTCACGTTCGTTAACGTGTATGGTCCAAATATACCATTTTTACATAGTAGTCTATATATATAAAAACGAAAGTATGTCTGTTTGTTCTTTATGCATTACTACACCATTCATCCGATCGCCATGAAACTTTAGGAAGGTGTTGAGTGCACTCCCGCGAAGGTTTCTGCAAAAAATAAAAATCTAATTAATTAAAAAAAATTGTTAAATATCGGCCCCACGGGCCCCCAGGGTCCTCATAATCTTTCCAATACTGAACGTTTACAGTTTACGGTGTGACTCGCTTTTGCAATGACCATCAACAAAGCGCAAGGACAATCGCTGCAAGTGTTTGGACTACATTTGGAGAATCCGTGCTTCTCACATGGACAACTGTATGTGGCCAGCTCACGCGTCGGAAAACCTTCTGATTTATTCGTGTACGCACCAGACGGAAAAACAAAAAATACCGTGTATCCATTGGCACTCGAATAAATAAACAGAATTAAAACAACACTTTAAAATGTTTTCCATATTAAAATGAATACGTTTCAATAAAAATGACACAATGTAAATTGAATGTTATCATAACAAGTTTCCTTAAATTTCCTTTCTTCTGAGATCGCAGCAATGCACGACGGGTAAGATAGTAATGGTATAAAAGGGGTTAGTTTTCTTTTAAATGGTAGATAGCTCATTGGGTCCTGAATGCATCTACTAGGTGTGCTTTCGAAGTATAAAGGTTGTGCTCTAACCAATGGAACACCTGGCTAACAACAGATGCCATGTGAGTATCCAAAAATAGAACACTCTGCAATATAAGACAAAGGCAACAAAAGCACAATAATCAGTTAAATAGAGCATTAAAAGTTATTTTTAAAAGAACTTCACAGATTCAGAATAGGGTACAGGGGCTGCAAACAAAAACTGAATTCAAATTTACGCCAACTCATAGAGGCAATAAAAGGACAAGCAGAAAATGAAAGAAACACATGAATGTCAACAAATTCGGTAGCAAGGGACAGAAACAATAGACCTACCAAAGAGACAGAAAGATAGGTCAACTTTGTTATTTAGTTGTCAGTTTGAACCCATTAAATTCATCCACAACACATACAATATATCAAAAGACGTAACAAGAAAAAAACATTAAAACATTAAAAGAGAAATAAATACTCGAGATTAACAAAAATTGCATTTAGTTTATCAGCGGTAATTCGCAAACTTCTTAAATTCAAACTAGCAGGTTGGGTGACAAACAAAGAAATAAACAAGGTGACTAATGCAGATGTTAGTATGAAAAGTGTGAATCAATCTTGATGCTGGGCTGTTTTGATCTTAAATACAAAGTCGCTTACAGAAAGACACAGCAAACGCAACCATATAGTTGGCATCCGGTTTATTGATCCTTGATGCTTCTCGGTAATGCCTAATCCCCGGGATTGAACAAAGTGGCTTAATCCACTTTGAATGGAGATTTATATACACAAAAAAGTATATGTTCGACATTTTAATAACTAGTGTTACATGCAGGAGACATAACATAAACTGTCTTTGAATCTGACCAACTGCTTGTCAAAGATGCCAGAGGAAGAGTGCCCAGCATTAATTAAACGTACAATTGCCTGAAGAGCAGAGTTTGAAGATAATCCAAAAAGTCGTCAAATTTATAATCAGACTTTATATTTATTAAGGAGTCAGTTAAGCTTCCAAGGGAAGATGAGTTCATTCATTTTTCCTGAAACGCCAAAGACTCTTCTCCACTATAGAAGATGTATTAGAGGAGATAGAGGCTACGTTTGACCAGCATTCTCCCAACGCCAGGTTAGCTAATAACTCTTTGATGTGCCTTAGCCATGAGATCTTTAATGCTTGTGGTCTACTAATAAAATTGCTCAGCCCTGCTCTAAAATGGCCTAGTTCTTTAGTACACGAAACTCTAACCAAGTATAAAATTTGTTTAGATCCGGCACACTTCCTTATGGGCTGCAGGCCTAGGTCTATACACAAAGATAAGAGAGAGGTGTTCTGTGGCAGTCTGAACAACAATCTTATACAAATATTCTCTGTGGGTACACGATCTTCAACTCCACAGTGACTCCACAATTCTGCTCCATAAATTGCTGCATTAACAGCCTGTGCTCTATAGACCTCCATGCAGGGAAAATTGGATAACTCGTCAAACTTCTGAAGAATTTTACTATAGCATACACTGCATGTTTTAACAGAAGCTTGGGGGCAGATGTATCATCCGTTTTTTTTGTCGCAAACGCTGCGATTCGGAAAATAGCAGCGTTTGCGACAAAAAAACGGGATTTGGAATGTATCATTCAAAAAGCCTCGCAATATTAAGGAATCACTAATTTAGCGATTCCTTAACATTGCGAGGCTTTTAAGAAAATGCAAATTGCGATTTAAAATTTGAAATGTATCAAGCATTTCAGTGATGCGATTTTTGACTAAGAATTCGCAAATTACCATCAACTTGTAGTTGGTAACTTGCGAATTCTTTTCAAAAAGAACTTTTTTTAAATTCTAAAGGTGCCATATGACGCTCATACATGCCCTTAGGGCATGTATGTGCGCCATATGCGTACACATATCAAATTCAGGGGTGCAGCAGGGTGTCCTTAAGACACCCTTGCACCCTTGAAATTATTCTCAATTTGCGATTAGCTAATTGCTAATCGCAAATTGAGTATAATTTTACATTCATTCCTATGGGCCTCTTGGCTCATAGAAATGAATGGGAAATTATTCCTTAATTGCGATTAGCAATTTGCTAATCGCAATTAAGGAATTCTAAGGAATCGCTAGTAAATAGCGAGTTTCTACATACATACCATTTTGCACTTCTCAAATAGCGATTCCTTAACAATCGCTATTTGAGAAGTGCAAAATGGTATCTTGATACATCTGCCCCTTGTTCCTTACAAATTGCGCTCCCCAGCTATCAGTCAGACAACCTAATGCCTAAGTAATCAAAGTTCTTTACCCTTTCCGAGACATTAGCACCTGGAGTTACTCTACACCTCTGCAACCTTCTTAGATTTAAATACCATTGGTTTGGTTTTTGGATGTTTATCTCCAAGCTGTTTTTACTATACAATAACCCACATTTTTTTATCAAAATCTGAAGGCCTTTCTACATTTTTTAAATCAGTAGAGTGTCATTGGTGATCAATCGATCAATCAGGATTCTTGCAAAGCGCGACTACTCACCTGTGAGGGTCTCAAGGTGCTGAGTGGGGGCAGGGGGGTGGATCTGCAGTTCAGTCGAAGAGCCAGGTCTTGAGGTCCTTCCCAAATTACGGATTGTGTGAGGTGCAGAGGCAGGGAGTTGCAGTACTTTGCAGCCAGGTAGGAGAAGGATCTTCCACCTGCCGTGGTCTTGTGGATCCGTGGGATGATGGCCAGGGCCAGCTGGGCGGAGCAGAGATGTCTGGTGGGAGTGTAGAAGTAGAGGCAGTGGTTGAGGTATGCAGGTCCGGCGTTGTGGGGGGCTTTGTAGGCGTGCATGAGGAGTTTGAAAGTGATTCTTTTGTTGAAAGGTAGCCAGTGAAGTTTCTCAGGTTGCTTGTGATGCTGCTGCGGCGAGGGATGTTTAGGATGAGTCTGGCAAAGGCTTTCTGGATGCTCTGCAGTTGCTTTTGGAGTTTCTAGGTGGTGCCCGTGTAGACTGCATTGCCATAGTCGAGTCTGCTGCTGACGAGAGCAAGGGTGACCATTTTCCTGGACTCCATGAGGATCCACTTGAATATCCTACTAAGCAGGCAGAGCGTGTGGAAGGAGAAGTACAAAACAGAGTTGATTTGGTGGTTCATTGAGAGCAAGGAGTCCAGGGTGATGCTGAGGTTTTGTGCATCGCCTGTGGGTGGGGGGGTTCTGAGCACTGAGGGCTACCAGTAGTCGTCCCAGGCAGTGAGGGTGGAGCCCAGGATGAGGACTTCGATATTGTCTGAATTGAGCTTGAGGCAACTGCGTCCTTCACTCAGGTGGCAACTCCCTTCATCGCGTTGTGGAAGTTGCTCTTGGCGGCTGTGGGTCCATCTGTGAGGGAGAGAATCAGCTGGGTGTTGTTGGCGTAGAAGACGATGTTTAGTCTATGGCTTCTTACGATGGCTGCAAGCGGAGCCATGTAGATGTTGAAGAGGGTTGGGCTCAGGAAGGATCCATAAGGCACTCTGCAGCTGATTTCTGTGGGTCCTGAGTTGAACTGTGGAAGTCTAACTCTGTGTGATCATCTGGTGAGGAAGGAGCAGATCCATTCTAGGGCTTTGGTGTGGATGCCAGTGTCGTGGAGACATAGGGTTCCCTAGCACACAAGTATATAACGTAACAGTAGTACAGTAAGTTATTGTAGAGATGAGATCTTGACACACAATAAAATAAATGTGAATCTTCAGTATTTTTATGATTCCTTGTCTTAATCCTTCTTTAATGTAAGAAATTATGACTGTTCCATAGCCTAAATGCCAACCCTTGTTATGTCGTCTCTGCATATTTGCACAGGGGGTATTCAAAAGTGTAATTCTTAGTCCCGACTGGTATGGCCAACTTCCAAGTGTAAAGTCCCTTTGTCTATAAATCCCACGCTGGCGCCCTCGAGTACGGGACTAAGAACAACGCTTTTGAATACCCCCTTAGAAACGTTACCCGGGATTCAAGGGGGCTCAGGAGTAGGCCCTCTTCATTATTCTGAGGATGTAAGAGGTGAGGGTGGTCCAGTTGAGCAAGGTGTGGTGTGGTCTGGAGACATTGGGGGCAGTAGTTGCGGGTGGAGCAGGTGCATCTTGGGTTGCAAAGCTGTCGTAGATCTTCTTGACCTCTCGGTGGAATAAGGTGGTGAGGATGTCATAGAAGGCGAATGTCTGCTTTATCTGGGCTGGGATTGGCAAATTCTTTGACCACAGCAAATAGTTCTTTGCTGCTGTGTGCATTGGTGTTGATGCATGCCTGGTGGCTGCTTTCTTTGTTGTGCTGATGAGCTGGTAGTGTGAGGTGATGGCAGTTTTGAAGGCTGCATGGTGTGCCATTATCTTGCGCCTCCTCCATCTTTTCTTGAACTGTCTGCAGCTGGACCTGGAGTCTTGGAAGGTGGGGGAGAACCAGTTGGCTTTCTTGGAGGGCTGCCTGCTTGAGGGTTTCCTGGGGGAGCCAGTGTGTTGGCACAGTCAGAGATCCAGCGGGTGAAGTTGTTTGCTGAGGTTTTGATGTCTGTGGATGTGGGTGTTGGGGTTTTGCTGAGGACGGATGGGAGCTGGTCTTTGGTGACCTTGTTCTAGTTCTTCCAACGATCGCGGCGGTTGTGGTGGCATACAATGGGTTTGATGAAGGAGAAGTGGACACGGTGGTGGTCAGTCCAGTATGGCTCAGAGGTGTGGCTGACTGAGATGTTGGTTCTTGAAGAGATGATGGGGTCAAGATTGTGCCCTGCTGAGTGGGCTTGCAATGTGACCAGCTATTTGATTCAGATGGTGGTAAGTTTCTTTAGTAGGGATGTAGTGCTGTGGTCGTCGAGGTTGTTCAGGTGGAAATTGAGGTCACCGAGGAGGATGTAGTCCATTGAGGCGAGAGTGTGCGATGAGGTCTGAGCTGGTTGTGAGGCATAGGGTGTTTTTGTATGTGATGGTGATGCCTCCTCCCTGTCGGTTGACGCAGTCCTTGTGAATGAATTTTTAGCCATCTGGGATGGCAGCTGCAATATCCGGGGCTGAGATATTGTCCATCCAGGTTTCCGTAAAGAAGGGAACATCGGGGGAAATTGAGTCAAGCAGATCCCAGATCTCTACGGCGAGTTTTCTTGCCTGGGAGTGGATGTTGAGTAGGAGGCATCTGAGGTGGTTGGGTCTTGTTTTTGAGGGTTGTGAAGTTTATGGGTCTGGTGTCTGGAGGCAGGCAAAGGTGCAGTTGCGGCAGGTGAATAGGCCTTGGGTGTTCTTCGGCGATGTGATGTGCCAGTTGGTGGATTGTCCTGTGTTGAGGGACGGGAATTGTAGCGGTGGATGGTCCAAGGACCAGGGTCCATGGCGCTGGGTGATGTCTAGGCACAGTTGGACTTGCCTTCAGTGTGCCTTTGGCGCGCCAGTGGCTCGAATGCCATAGTGTTGAGAAGGGCTGGACAGCTGTGAGGCTGGAAGTAGGGAAAATGGCACTGGAGGGGGGATGGGCCATGGGGAACAAGCAGCGGAAAGGGCACGGAAGGAAAAAGGAACAAAAAGAAGAGAAATAAAAGAAGGGAAAAAAGGAATAATAGATTAGAAAAGCAATAAAAGTTTTTAAAAAAGGCAGGTGAAAAAGAGAAGAGGAGCAAAACGGCAGAAAGCAAAAAACAGAGGGCAGAGAGCAGAACAGAGATGCTCTCCACAGGACCACCAAGAATCAGGGGCCTCAAACACAGACCTGGAAGGGTCAGGGGTCAACAGCCACCAGGTGGAGCTGTGCAGCAATGGAAACAATTTACTGACAATGTGATGAGCAACTCTGGAATTTTTTGACCTGTCAATGTGAGTGAATCATTTTCGCAATTTGACAAAAATTTGATGCAGCATTTATAAAAAGAAGAAATAATGATGGTGCTATAACACAGCTGTGGTAAACCCCTCTTTTAATTTCTATTTTCCCAGTGTGTTTGCCATTGGGGTCACAGCATACCTGAGCAAAATTATCTGAACATAAACATCTAATAATAACTACCATGTGAAATTGGATTCGCAAGTCCAGGAAGACTTGCCATAACTTGACCCAAGGGACCATGTCGAATGCTGCCCACAGGTCCACAAAAACGATATATATACTGCCTGACTATATTCATGATCTTCCACTAATCAATTGAAATAAAAAAGCCTGATCCATTGTGCTTATTTTAGAACTAAAACCAGCTCGGAGTTAACTTAATATACCATGCGTGAATAGGTGTCAAAATAGCTTGGGATCCATATTTTTTCCTGTTTACAAATGCTTTTCCATGGTTGCGTCCTCCCAAGTCTTTTTTGCAGCCAGTATGGAGTTCCTATAGGAAGATCTAGCTTCCTTTATTACATCTCTTTCTCCGAACCTGATGGCGTTAACCCCTTTGATGCATTGGACAGCCAGGTGTCTTCTGAAGCTGTGGTGGGCGTGTGCGTTGGATGCCTCCCAGCCATCATTGCACCCACAGGGGAAGCACTAGAGCTCCCCCTGTGGGCCCTCCCTTGTGCACCTCCACTACCAGGGATGGCACTTCCACTGCCACCCTGGTGGCATCTAATGACATCAGCGTGCACCGCGCAGCAACGTCATTAGAAGTTGCAAAGGATGCGCTAGATCACGCATGGGGACCTGAATGTGCAGCAGTATTGCCCACTAGGCACCAGGGATTTTATAATGTTTTTTACAATATTGGGAGCAGCCTCTTGGGAAAGGGTCACTCCCCTTTGAGGAGCAAGTATTTTGACATTATTGCTGCCCTCCTTGGGGAAGATCCGCTTTTTTTCTGCCCATCTGCCCCCAAAGGATGCGGGGGGCAGACACCACTAGGCCACCAGCGATTTTTTTTTGCTGATGTTGATGTGGAGCTGCCCCTTGGGCAAGGGTAACTCTCCTTGGAGGGGTGAATATTTTGCCAAGTTCTGCCCCTCTTGGAAGAAGCTCACCTTATGCTTTTAGGCCCATCTACCCCTAAGAGGTGCAGAAGCCACTATACACAGGAATGTTTCATTCAGTATGTTGTTGTGGAGAGCGGCCCTTTGGGCAAGGGTCGCTCCACTTTAGGAGGTGATTATTTTGTCTGTTTCTGTTTCTCCAGGGGGAAGATCAGCCTTATGCTCTTAGGTCCACCTGCCCCCAAGGAGACAGAAGCCACTAGCCACCAGAGATCTTTCAATCAATAAGTTGTTGTTGTTATGGGGAACGCCCCTTGAGCAAAGGTTGCTTCCCTTTCGGGGGTGATTATTTTGGACGTTTCTGCCCCCTTGCCCATCTGCTTTTAGGCCCATTTGCTCTGTTGGGGGGCAGAAGCCACTGGACACCAGGAATTTTATATTTGGGCAAAATTGTTAAAGTGGGGCGCAGCGCCTTGGGCAAGGGTCGCTCCCCCTTTGGGAGTAAATGTTTTGTCCATTTTTTTAAGCCTTTCTGTCCTCCAGCTTGGCTGGTTTTGTGTGTAGAGTGGCACATTACTTACACTTGTGATTGTAATGTGTTATTTCTTCTTTTTATTCTAGTGCAAAGGTTTTGATTCCTTTGCTGTGACTCCTGCTTGGGGTTTCGGTTGTGGTAGATCTGCAGTTTGCGTAGTTGTATGTGTTTGTTAAGAAAACCTTTTTTGTACAGTTTACTCCAAATGAAATGAGTATCATTGCCATGCAGGAATGAGTTTTGTGTAAATGGTGTAATAATGGAAGCATATTTACCTTATATTTTATTGTGTGTGAGGGTTAGTTTGCAGTGGAAAATATTATAGGCCATGTTGCGTTTTGAAAAATGCCCTCTAATTCACATGGTAGTATTGATACCCACAAATCCAGAGATGTGCAAATAACCACTGCTTCTAAACTCCATATCTTGTTCCCATTTCGTAAATACATAGGTTTTCTTAATACCAATTTTTCACTTTATATTTTACCAAAATAATGACTGTATACCCGGTACACAATGAAAAACTATTGGAAGGTGCAGCTCAGTTATTGGCTCTGTGTACCTCGGGTTCTTGGTCAACCTATAAGCCTTATATATCTCCGCAACAAGAAGCACCTAGCTGTAAATAACTGTATATTGCCATAGTTACAGGTGAAAACGTAGGCACAAATGGCTGTGTTTCTTTCAACTCAATTTCAATATGTTTTTATTTCAACTGTTACTTGCTATAGGAAAACCTTGAAGGATCTACACAAATGACCCGTAGCTGAATTTAGAATGTTGTCTACTTTTCATAAATGTATATATTTTTTAGATACAACATTGATTAGGCACCATTTCTATCACTAATTGGACGGAGTTTGAAGGCAATAAAAATAGAAAAATAGGCTATGTGCTAGTAAAATTACAAGTCTGGCAGTTCCTGAAAGCTGGGAAAACCAGACGCATTCTTCTGCTGCACCCTTTTTCCATTTTTCCCCTAACCCCTAACATGTAGCTGTATTTTGGCTACTTACTTGGGCCCCCCAGGGGAATCCACAAACCCTAGGTACCATTAGAATCCCCAGGATCTTCAAAAAAGAGTACGCAAACTTGGCTCGGAATCCCTATGTGGACAAAAAGTTATGGGGGCTTAAGTGCGAACTACCTCAAATAGACAAAAAAGGCTTAGCACAGGGGGGAAAAGCCTAGCAGTTAAGAAGTTAACAAAACACACTTATTTTGAGGCAGCAATTTAAGTGAAACCACTCTTGGGCTCTCTGTTGTCTTAGTCTCCCCGTCGTGGGTGTCACAAAAAACCCTCTGATCTCTTCAAACAGTGCTTCATGGCTCTCAAGTGCGCTACTTTGGAAGCTCAAATGAACTTTAAAGAGATCAAGTGCTGTACGAGTACTTGCAAAAATAGAATTTAATGCTGAGTCATTAGACTCTATGAGCGCCCATTAAATTTGTTTCATATTAGTTGTTATCATTAAATCGCTACTTCCCTGAAGTGTTATGTTTCATACAGGTACCCCGCTACAGGCTCAGGTAGTAACCAAACCTTTCACTTATATTTCCCCTGCCAATACACTATATAACGGTTCTTGGTACTGACCTTTTACCTAGTTAAGGTACTGCTTAAAGGACATGGGTTTTCTCTGAAATCACTACCATCTCCAGCATAATAACTATGTATAAGGGTCATTCCTTCCGTCATCCTAGTCTGACATGACACAGCAAGGTAGATCCCCTGAGGATACCACTTTTCCTAGGGGAATTCTTGGCTCCACTCTTACATACATGTTAGGGAAACACAGGTACATCTAGATAGAGTGGCATCGTAAGAGTACATATTTTTTATTATCATGTATTTTATATACTTGCCTATGTTCATTGTTTTAGAACTATGGTAGGAATCTACCATCCTTTCATTCTATTGGTGCTTAAAATCATTTATATCTGTTTCTTTCCTATGTTTGCTTCAACACACTTATTTTACATTAGAATGACGCTGGTTAAATAATCCTTGGAAAAAGTCCCCACCGTCTATTCTGTGTATTTCTCTGAGACAAAGTGAGCTCCAATGACTGAGCGAAAAGTAATGTACTGTTTCTAAAATTCTGAGGGATCAGAGTTGTCTTGTTCGATAGCTGCCAGTCACTTTTCATTCCATGGGAAGAGGGTTATATAGGGGCACTGTGAGCTAGCAGGACTACAGACTAACTTATCCTGTGGGGTTATCTGGAATCAGTCTGTTATAGTTTACGTTATCTAAACACTCAGATCCTATAGAGATTTAAAGGAGCTACACGACATGGCGCCCAATGTTGGTTTGATACTTATTTAACGGTCAAATCTGAGTAGCTCAGTCGTGCTGTTCTCAGAGACCCCTAATCACATTTTTCCAGAGACGTCTGGACACGGAAAGGAACAATCCGCCACATCTGAATATTCATATCCTATGTATTGGCTGTAGGTTTATCAAGCTTGAAGGACAAATAGTTCCCTTTTGTGCATAAAACCTTATCTCAGTTACCTTGAAATCTTTTTCAACAATGGCAGACAAAGATGCTGCTGGGCCAGCATAACGTGCAAACGCAGTACAAGAAGACAAAATACAAATTTCAGAAAATGTCAGAATCGCCCTTACTTTAAAACTAGCAGAATATTGTGTCACACCTTGGGGTGGGACAGTAACTGTCGTGATTGAGGCACACGAGTAATACTGAACAAAGGTATTCTATTCATGGGTTAAATTCCCACCACCAGATGCACGTGCAAATACATTTCATTCTTACACTGAAGATGAAACACCAGATGAATACTGTCCATATGAGGACATTGAAGTTCTGCTCACCTACCAGAAGCATATAAATTGGTTTCAAGGTGCCATCCCACATACAAAAGAACAAGAGAGACTGGGTCCGCTCGGAAGAGATGGAGCAACTTGGCCAGTCCTAGCGGCTTACACACCGCATCCATATATTGAAACAATGCCTGTAGCCGACTTACGTCCACTTCATAAAGAAATAATAAAACTTTACAGAAACCTGACACAGTTCGTGATGAGAGCACCCACACTTCAGCTAGCAAGGGCTACACATACAGGACACATTCAGGGATCTACAATTAAAAAAACTTCACAAACTCTACAAGCAGTTATGGGTAAAATGCACACTAGACTTCAGCAAATGCCATTCTGTATAGCCCATAAAAAGCACAGTTAGAAGCAGTGTTTCCACACACCAGCCCTGAAGAAAAACACAGAATGCTAACAATCTGCTTGTTAATGGGGATAGCTCCCCAGATAGAGGATTGTACCGCTTGGGGCACAGTTTTCGCTGCCATATATACCAGAACTCATGGTATCCCTTCAATAGCAGTAATACCAGCTGTTTTAAGACAAATGCAGAATGAGTATGCAGCAGAACCTGCTCTGAACTTACGAATAAAATTGTTAGGAAATTTTGCCCAGGTTCAACTATTATATTAGCAAACATAAAAACGAAAGCAGCAGCAGTGCCAATACGCCAAAGCCTTAAGGATTTTCACTCCTTTATAACAGGAGCATGAATTACCTAAAATTATCGAAGACACCTATGCCCTATTAGGTAGAGATAGTTTGGGAGCTAGAGCAAGAAAACCTCCACTCATGGGTGGTCCTAATAAAGAGAACACCAAGCAAGCACCTGATTCTTATAAGAAGAAATAGGATAATAATAATAAAAAACAAAAGAATAAAGAAAATAGGTCACAATCCAGGGGTATGTCTCCTAGGCAGGAGCCCTCCAAAATGAGGTACAACCTTAGGAATAGAGATAACATAAATAAATCTGACAGATATCAGGATACTAATACACATTCCTCTTGTTCTTTCAGGGTTCATCAAAAAACTCAGAGAGGGAATGACGGTCAGAACACAGACAAGAAGAGCATACAAAGTCCAGAGACACGCAACGTGCTTCAGACTATACTTCCAAAAAAGAAGAGAAACCAAAATCAAAACCTCAATTTAAATAGAAGAAGGTAGCAGGTCTTAAAGTTAGAATTCCGAGGACTCAACTTCTGAATGGGCTCCTACGATGCTAGACAGTTCAACAAAAGTAACAATAGCTCGCCAGAACCTCTTGGAATTTCTGGTGAAAGCGGAGATGAATGAACATATCATGGTGGAGACACCTGATACGAGGGTAAGTGTCCCACATAGGTTACATAAAATAACACTACAAATAGAGGGGGACAAATCCAGAAAACTTAAAGGTGTCTTACGGGAGCACCTGACTTATAGATATGTCATCCTTTTGGCTGAAAAAAGATTGGCCATCTGAAATTGTTATGGAGTGCCCAAAGGGAGAAACGGTAATTATACTGGCTTTATCCGACCTCGTTCCAGTATACTTAAAACACTCATACACGCAGGAGTGGGCAGTAGCACTAGCTCCGGCATTATATCGCAACCATATGGGTGGGATGCTGAGTGACCTCACCATGAAATCCTAGTAAAAACTACTTCAACTCCACAGAGACAGTACCCAATAAAACAATAAGGGAAAAAACAGGCTACGGAGATCTTAGATCAACTTGAATACCAGGATGTAATTGAAACTTGCACCTCTTCAATGAATAATCCTTTGTTTCCTGTAATGAAACCTGAAAATTCATAGTCTAATTTTAGACTGCAGACATCTGAACATATGCCCTGAAGTATTTGCAGTACAGATGCTGCATCAATGAATAACATTGTGCGGAAAAAAATAAAAACAACATTAGATATCTGAAATGGATTTTTCTGCCAAAATGTAGCGCCTGAAAGCAGATATTTAACAGCATTCTCAGCGCTCGGTTCTCAGAGTCAAGTCTGTTAACTCCCCCAAGGGTATAAATTGCCCTGAGTTGTTTTCAGCTAGTGTAACGAAGTCACTTCAGAAATTGGATGTAGAGGTGTTGTCCTATGTAGATGACATTTATCTGACAGATGATGATTTAATGGATCATTTGACCAGGGTGAACAGCATAATTTTGGGGTTCACCTCTGAAGGCTACAAATTGAATTTAAAATTTTTTAAAGTAGCCCACCTCCCTGTCCTATTTTTGGGATATCAGCTTTCAAGTAAAGGGAAAAGCCTGGCAGTTAACTTTTTTAGAAAAGTGTGCGCTGGTCTAACCTCCTAAATCATTGAAAAAAGTACAATCCATATTGGGATTCTTACATTTTGGCAGAACGTATATTTTAGATTACGCAGAAAAAGTGAAACCTTTCTACGACCTAATAAGACCTGATTTTTCAGTTTGGCATAGCACACAGGAACACACAGATATCCTTTGCTTCTTACAAGCTGACATGGTACCTTCCAAACACCTAAACACATGTGAAACACCACAAATTTGGGGATTTGTGTTATAGCGGGTCAATCAGGGTACACTTACCTAACTTTCAATTAAGGTAAAACAGTGCCTATTGCATATGAATCACACTTGTACAAAACGGGGAAATGTGTTTTTTCTTCCACAGAAACGATTCTGACAGCAGTATAGACAGCTGTTGTGAGAGAAAGATCACTGGCTCAGTGGAAATGAATAATTGTTGTAACTCCAGTACTGGCTTTAGATGCTGTCACAAAGGCAAGCGTTCCAAATGCTAAAGCTTTACATCCAAAATGGACTAATTCTCTCACTGCAACAGATTTAGATTACAAATTTGACTCAGCAAACTTACCAGGAGAGCTCGGGTGGGGTGTCTTTGCCCTTCTTGCCGCAAACCTTGACCTCTTCATTTCCGGAATCGCCTCCTGCCTCCCGCTGCACGGCCCCGCACCCACTAACTGCGGGGGAAGCGCCGGCCCCAGCGTGGAGTGCAGGCAAGGGAACTACAAGTCCCAGCCTGCCCAAAGGGACCCACGTGATCGGACTAGAGCGACTGGAGGCGCATTTAACCATCGTCAACGCTGCAGAGCGGGGGGAGCTCAGCAAACTTACCAGGAGAGCTCGGGTGGGGTGTCTTTGCCCTTCTTGCCGCAAACCTTGCCCTCTTCATTTCCGGAATCACCGCCTGCCTCCCGCTGCATGGCCCACTCCCACTAACTGCGGGGGAAGCGCCGGCCCCAGCGTGGAGTGCAGGTAAGGGAACTACAAGTCCCAGCCTGCCCAAAGGGACCCACGTGATCGGACTAGAGCGACTGGAGGCGCATTTAACCACCATCAACGCTCCCTCGCGGGACGCGAGCGGGCCGCCGGGCTAAGCCCGGGCAAAGGGTGGGCCCTCTGTGGCCCTCCGTTGACCGAAGGGGACAGGACAGGCCCCCTCCCTTGACCCTACTGCGAGAGGAGGTAGAGTGTATCCACATACTATTTGACTATTTCTGTAGTTCAATTAATCCAACTCTAAACATGCCATGCAAGGGGGGAACAAGTTTAGCTACGCAGAGGGGCCCAGGTCAAGGGGTACAAAAGCATCACATGATTAGCACAAGCATATCGCCTACTGTCCTTGAGATAGACAACAATTCTCCTCGCTACTCTCCAATCAGTACGCAATCTCCCCCACAAACTTCACCAAGAGTGCAAAACCTGTCCCTGTGGGATGAACTAAACATTCTATGCAATTCTAAGTACGTTACAGTGGAATCACCTTCTCCTGCTAAAGGCACCAGCACTTCAAGTACTAAAGGCAGTATACAGGAATCTCCCTTTTTACCTAAGAAAGACAACACCCAAGACTCAGTCCTCCCTCGGCCATTACCCATTAAAAGAAAGCATGATGAGGACAATGCCGAAGGGAATCAATCTAAATTCCATAAACTATCCGTAAGCCCTACATCACCTGCCAATAATCTCCCTATCACCATGGAGACTGCAGACAAACTGGATAATTCAATACTCTACCCCCAGATGTCTCTATTGATCCAGATCCAGCAACTTGTTAAAAGCATCTTTTTCCGACTAGTAGAAAAAATTAATTCCATAGGGGAAAGGCTCTCAGGCCTAGAGAATAAAGCCACGGCCATTCTGACACCTATCAATAATTCAGTAACATCGAATCGCTCCCAGCCATTTACTACCTTGGAAACAGCCAAGTCAACTCCCAATCCCAAAAACGCCGAAGCCACATCACAACCACCTAAAATCCCAGACTCAACCGCTTCCAAAGCCCCCTTCAAATCTGCTTTATCAAGATCCTCAGGGGTTAAAACAGCACGCAAACCACCATACATACACCTTCCCCCAGAAGCCGCGCCATATGTGTCCGTCCTCTCAGGAGTACCAGCACTTGCGATGGGAAAAGCCGAAAGACAGCAGGACCTATTGAATAAGGTCATGTTCTGGTTGGGAAAAAACAGACCCCTACCACCGGATCAAGATAGCGGAATCCTGAGTGTGAGAAGGGTGGGCTGGCTGGGCTCACTACCAAAAAACATTTCTGGGGACCTGGTACTGGTTAAATTCAGGAACCGGAACATCGTCCCGTACCTAAGATCCTGCCCGCCCCAAGAAGGAGATGGCCCAATACGCACTTGGGATTTACTTGACTTTTATCCATGCACGCCAAATATCCCCCTGTTAAGACCAACAGTAGAGCACCACCACCCGCTGGGAGGGGGGGTCCACGTATCCAGTGGTATTAGTTTCTCCGTTCCCAATAGATTTGAATCATTGTACAATTGTCACAACTCTTGAGTGCTCCCACCTAAAGGGACAATTTTATGTATTTCTACAGCTGACAGGGATAAACCGCATGAATAACATGCCACACTATGGAACTTTGAAGTTGGGGATATGTCTTTTTAACCTGAAGTTATGTTGTTATTGAAAGTATGTATTCATTTTAAGACTGTTTTTATATACGCTTTTATGATTTTAAAACAAAAATCGAATAAAGCATTTTCGTATTGTATTGTATCAACTCTACAATTAAAACGCAAGCATTCCTGCAATATGAAGAAGAACATCCTCTCCCGAATAAAATAATGCCTCCAGATCAGTATGAATATATTATTTAAACTGATGGATCTGCTCAGCCGGCCATAGGAAGTAAGCAACAATACAACGCTGCATGTGCAATTGTGAAGGGTTGTATGCAGGAAGGCAAGTTCCATCATAGCAGTACAAAAACACAGTATCTAGGAGGCTGCACGGCACAGCTGGCAGAATTAAAAGTCCTCTGACTGGCACTAATAAATATGGATCAAGAATTTCCCACATTGATTGTGTGCCATTCATTTTACTGGGTCCGTTCATACAATGAATATCTTCACTACTGGGGTCAGAATGGGTTTAAAGACTCCAAACGTTACACAATTAAGCATAAATTACTTTGAGAAAATGTAGCTGAGTTTAAAAACGAACTACCAAAAACTCACATGATAGACACGCTGAGTCATCAACGTGATGACGTTCACGTTGAAAGAAAATAATTGGCTGATAAAACCGCAAAAGTGGCAGTACAAACTGCTGCAGTAGATGCAAACACTTATTCTAGAACGAGAATAGACCTAGACATAATGGTAGCTGTCATTGCTTCACGCAAAAACAGCTCAGTTGTACCAAATACATTTCCACTCAAGTACTCCTACAAGTTAGATTCAAATAGTAATATCAAACATGGATCGCAGATTAGGTTTAATTCTAGCTGCACAAAAGGGTCTGGGTTCTGCACATGCAGGAGTAACCACAATGGTTTCTTTACTGGAACAACGCTATTGGTGGCCAGGATTAACTAAACAGACAAAGAATTTTGTCTTAAAGTGCAACATCTGTCAGCAGATGAATGGTTCCACCATAGCACTTCCAGTGCAGACACCATTATTGATATCAGACAAACCACTCGCTTGTGTCTATTTGGACCACTGTTGCCCCCTATATTCAGACGGGGCTGTAATGGCTGACCTTTTCTGGCTCCTTTAAGAGGGAGAATGATGGAGAGTGACTCCAGCCTATCACCCTTATAGCATAGGGATTAGGACTATAGATAGGATCCCTGCCTTTTATATAGTAGAGTATTTTCGTGTCCCTTTCTTTAGAGTAGGGCTTATGAATTTAAGCTAGGGGATAGATACATAAGTATTAATCATGATTTGCCTATTTGCTAACGTGTTAGGATATTTTCCATGGAGTTATGCATATTGCGGGCCCTGTAGGCCTTAAACGAGACAGACTCCATCTTGCCCTCTGCCTGGTAGCTTGAGAGGCCTTCTAGGTGAAGTGTAATGTTTTAGTTTCAAGCTGTTGTTCGCTTGGAGAGAACCGGCTCAGGCTGGCCCTTATCGAAGGAATGTATTTTTCTCCACTCCGAAGACACAACTTCAGGCCGGCCGGCTGGGAACGTGTCCTTGGTACGGGGAGGTACAAGAATTTGGTGGGCGGCAGGTTGCTGGCCGTAGCTTTCCATGAAGGAACAGGCTTTGATATTAGCGACGGTGTTAGTTAGTCGACAGTCAGTTCGTAGGCGGCATCTAGCCGTTAGCATCTCTGCCATTAATTATTTCATGGCGGACAGTCGCCATCTTTGAAGTCCGAGAAAGATTTAAGACCGAAACTCTCTGAGACAGACTGAAGGAGAATTAGCGCGGAGCGCACTGAAACAGAGAGAGAGAGAGAGACGGTAGCTAATAACCAGCAAGGTTCCAGTGGCCTGGAGGGAAGCAGACGAGGTTGAGCCTAGCGGTGCAGACGTGTACTTGTGACGGCTGGGGTGTGACTGCGAGACGAGCCAGGACACAGAGACGAGAAGGGAACCTAGATGACTGCCGAGTCCCGACTTCACGTTAACAAGGTGATATCCGCCCTCTTTATAATAAGCGCGCATTCTAATCCTTACCTTTTCCTTTTCTTTGCATAATTCGTGTTGCATAGTATTGTGTTATATGTTATTGACAATAAATACCCTAGTTTCTAGTAAACTGATATGTGCCGTGTATTCTTGTTCAATCTTGGTAAACGGTGCTTCTAGGTGGTTGTTGTTTATATGAATGGATGAGTAACCCCAATCAGGTAAGTGGTGATCACATAAATAGGGAGTAAAGTGGACCTTCGATGCCAAGGATAGTAGGCACATTATACTATTCGGAAACCGTACTAAATTCTATTACTATAGTTTTATCCCAAGTAGACAAAGGAGAAATTGTTCCGACAGGTGCTCATAGGAATGTGGTCGTCGTTGATATGCGGCGTTAGTGAGAGCGTTGGGGTGGATTACCAGCGCGTATACCCACAGGATTGTGGCTTGTGTAAGTGAGAGCGCCGGGGGGGATTACCGACGTGTAGGTTTGCCGGATTGTAAACCGTTTGGAAAAGAGAGCATTGGGTTCTGCAGGCCCATGTGTAGACACACCGGATTGTGTGTCATATCTGCCCTGGGTCGGAGTGGCCGCGAGACTAACTGATGTGAATAAGATATAGTAGAAAACCTATGCATGTTTATTGCTATTTCCCCATCCTTAGGTACGACTTGTACATACATATACATATACCTATATCCATTGTGAATACGTTCTAAGGAGGGAGGTGAGTACGTTCTGGCTGGGTTATAGGGGCCCCTAGGGGCTGATCCCATCTAAGCGGAAAATCCGGCCATTACATCTGGCGTCACGAACTGTTTACGAAGCCTGTGTGCGCTGTATTGTTTTGATCTTGTTGGTTTGCGCTCGGCTCGTACGTATAATATTTTGTGTATAATTGTGTATATAATTTTGGTGTGTCAATATGTTTGCGAAAAAATCTCCGTCGGTTTTTAAGTTGCCTATTCAGATTCCCGGCTGGGAGTCTACGCCTTACGAGGCTTTGGCCCGTGAGTGGGCCGATTCTACTGGTTTGAGTGAAAATTGGTCTTCTTGTTTGGAGCAGGCGGAGCCTGCTGATGTGGTATCGTGCTTGTAGAAAGCGCCAGTAGTGAAAGGTGATGAGCTTCCTATTTTAGGACGCAGAGGTTGGATTGTTCTTAATGCATACAGAATTCTTCATGAGAAGTTTGTTCAGCTGCAGAAGCAGTTCAAGGACATGGAAGGACAGTGTGTTGAGTTGCAAAATGCGCATACTCTTTTGCGTTGTCAAAATAAATTGCTTGCCGACAAACTTGAAACATATCAGACCATAGCCGAAAGAGCTGCGGTCCGCATTGCACGATATAAGTACAAACATCGTCGTGGTCGTGTATCCACACGGAAAGTGCGTCTGGTTGTAGCAAAGGCCGGAATGGATTGGAACCCTGATGAGTGGGATGGTAATATCTGGGATTCAAATGCTTCAGACTCCTCGGCTGAGGAGGGTGATAAGCGTGAATGTTCTCGCTCCGGACGTGATTGTAAATCTACTTCTTATACTGATACGGTTACTCACAGCGACCGTGCTCGCTCTTCCCATTCGGATGACGTATCTTGCCCCGATTGTTCTGTTAAATCTAAAATGCGGGCTTCCTCGGAAGCTCTTCCTGAGGTTTCTGCTCACCCCGTGTTTCGTCGCAAATTACAACAAGCCCCTGGTAATCCGGCTGGTATTGCTTTGGATTGTATTGAAGACTTTACTCAACAGGAGGTTAGTGACATTTTACAACGATTTCGTCAACGGCCTGGTGAGGCCTTGCTTACATGGATGGTGCGCCTTTATGAGCTTGGCGCTGCCGGTATTATGCTTGATGCTGTTGATTGCTTACGCTTTTGCTCTTTGAGTTCTGATTCCACTATTCAAGATCATTTTCGGAACTATAATGGTGCTGGTCAAATTACTTTGCTCCAGCTTGCGTCTGACGGCTGTAACCACAAATATCCTACTGAATCTGATTGGCCTGTTAATGACAAGCCATGGTACACTTTGCGCGATGCGTCGCAACGTTTAAAGGAGGAAGTCATGAAAACTGCTATCTTTCTTAGTACTTCTGACAGATTGCTGGATGGTCTTTTAACATCTTCTGTGCATAATCGCATTATCCGTTCTTCGCCTGTTGCTTACAAGCAGGTCATGATGACTTTGTTGATTAATCAAACTGGCAATCCTTTGTCTGCTGTGCTTGAATCTGTTTGTCAGCTTGGTGAGCTGGGTGAGTGGTTTAAACCTGAAAGACAATCTCGACCTGAGGGTCGTACTGCTGGGGACTATAAGTTCTCTAGACGTGATATGTTTCTTGCTCTTATTGCTGATGGTGTCAAAAGGGAGGACATTGACGGTGAGCCTAACAATCGCTTATGGGACATGTTTCGTAAGCGTGGTTTGGATCAGAAGGAGGGTGCCCGTCGTGTGCGAAAGAATGAGTATTACCGTGGTTCGGATGACAGTGGTGATGAGAGACGACGTGTGGATTCTGATCGCCGTGATGATCGGCGTTATGAACGTGATGTATCCCCTCATCGTAATGGCGAGAGAGGGAGAGAGGGTGAACATGACAGAGGGAGAGATGATCGTGGTTCCAACCGACATAGAGAGGAGAGGAGTTATTCCCCTGAAATAAAAAGACGGGAAGATCGTAACAGACTTTCTGACCGTAATTCACAATATTTTGAAAATGACAAGAATCCGTTTCGTAATGGAGACGGATATGAACAAGACATTTTGATACCGAAGAAAACAGAGAGCATTTACCCTGATTTGTCTTGGTTGACAGAACACAGGAAAAATGACTAGGAAATAGGTCAAGCTCCAGTACACAAGTGGGCTCACAGAGACAGCAGACCCTATGTAGATATTGAGATTTTTTGGAAACATCGTAATATCCAAAGGGCCCGAGCACTAGTTGATACAGGAGCGGAGGCCACTTTAATTCACGGAAAATCAAAGAAATTCAAAGGACAGTTTTTCACGATTACTGGTTTAGGTGGAAAAGAAACCCCCGCAGTCCAAACTACACTTGAAATTAAAATTGGTAGGATTCCTCGTAGAGAATACTCTGTGTTAGTTGTACCACTTTTAGAATATATAATTGGAATTGATATTTTAAAAGGAATGACTTTGCATCTGGATGATGGTTGTTATCAATTTGGAACTAGACAGTACATTTCGACCAGACCCGTACGGGTTGGCCGTTTGCGAATGCCTCCTATTAAAATTCCTTTAGCCACGAAAGTGGTTTCTCAGAAGCAATATCGTATCCCAGGTGGTCATGAAGAAATTAATGCTACAATTCAGGATTTGGTTGACGCGGGAGTCATAACTCCGGTCACGTCTGCTTGGAATAACCCCGTCTGGCCCGTGCGCAAAAGTGATAATTCTTGGCGCATGACTGTTGATTATCGAGAATTGAATAAACATACACCTAAATTGGCTGTTGCAGTACCGGACATTGTCACTTTGATCCAGAGAATTCAAAAGCATCCAGGTACGTGGTATGCTTCTATTGATATTGCTAATGCTTTCTTTTCAATTCCGATTGCCCCCGAGTGTCAGGAACAATTCAGTTTTACATGGAATGGACGTCAGATGACGTTCCGGAGTCTTCCTCAAGGTTATGTACACAGTCCCACGATCTGTCACCGGCTGGTGGCAGAGCATTTGTCTGAAGTGCCCGCTAATCCTCAAGTACAGGTGTGTCATTATATTGATGACATTTTGATTCAAGGTGAGACGCAGGATCAGGTACAGTTCCATTTAGATCAGATCCTTGACTGTTTGCGAGCAAAAGGTTGGGAAATTAATCCTGATAAACTACAAGGTCCATCCCAAAATGTAAAATTTTTAGGAATTAATTGGCATGAAGGTCACAGAGAAGTGATCCCACAGGTGAAGCGAAAAATCCTGGATTTTGCAGTTCCGAAGAACAGGAAAGAGGCTCAATGTTTCATTGGTTTGTTTGGCTTTTGGCGTCAGCATATTCCCCATTTGAGTCAGATTTTGGCTCCGTTATATCGAGTCACTCGTAAGAAGAATGCGTTTGAATGGGGTGAATCGCAACAAAATGCTTTTAATTTGGCGAAAGAAGCTATTCAGTATGCTTTGGATTTGTGGCCGGTGGGTGAAGGTGATGTGGACTTGAATGTGTCCGTGGAAGGCCTGTATGCCAATTGGAGTCTGTGGCAGAAGCAGGGCAGACAAAAAGTGCCATTAGGTTTTTGAACTAAAAAGTTACCTGAGGCTGGTGAGCGTTATTCACCTTTTGAAAAACAATTACTTGCTTGTTACTGGGCTCTGGTGGATACCGAGCAATTAACTCTAGGCCATGCTGTGGTTTTGAGACCTGAAATTCCCATTATGCAGTGGGTTTTGAGTTCGCCGAAATCTCATCGAATTGGACATGCTCAAGAGGCGAGCGTGATTAAATGGAAATGGTACATTCAGGACAGGGCACGTGTGGGTCCGAAAGGTGTGGCAGTTTTACATGAGCGAGTGGCGCAGGCGCCCTCCAATGAGACTGGAAGTGATTGTTCCGTACCTGTCGTGCAGGAATCTCCCGTTAAGTGGGGTAAATCATTTGATGATCTGTCCGCGGAGGATAGAAAACATGTGTGGTTTACGGATGGTTCAGCGAAATTCATCGGTGAGAAAAGACATTGGAAAGCTGTCTCCTATAATCCAATTACGCAGAAATTATTGAGTACAACTGGTGATGGTAAGAGTAGTAAATATGCTGAACTCTATGCAGTTTACCAAGTTTTGAAACAGGAATTGCCTGGCACATGTCATATTTTCACTGAATCCTGGTCCACTGCTAATGGACTGGCGGTATGGTTACCAACATGGCATTCTCATAATTGGGAATTGCATTCAAAAGAACTGTGGGGAAAAGAATTATGGCAAGAAATTTGGGAGTTGCTCCCGCAGAGTACTGTAACAATCTTTCACGTGGATGCTCACACTCCAATAAACTCCCTTGATAAATTCTTTCATAACATTGCAGATGAGAAATCTAAAATTGCTGAGGCAGTGGTGGACATGCAAGATTCTGATTTGGCAGGATTGACGAAATGGGCCCACCAGAAAGCGGGACATTTTGGAGAAAAGGCCACTAGCAGGTGGGCTGCCGATAGAGGAATTAATATTCCTTTTTCTTTGATTAAAGATGTCATTCTGCATTGTCCCATTTGCCAGCATTCTAGAAAGAAGGAGGTGCCTCAAATTGTTCGGGGCCAGTTACATCGAGGAAAATTGCCCGCTCAAATTTGGCAGATTGACTACATTGGTCCGCTCCCTATGAGCAAGAATTGTCAGTATGTCTGTACAGTTGTTGACACTTATAGTGGCCTTCTGGTCGCTTTCCCTTGCAAGAACGCTACCCAAGTGAATACCATTAAGACCCTGGAGCTGCTTATTTTGTACTATGGTGTCCCATTCCAAATTCAATCTGATAATGCATCCCACTTTCGTGGAAGATTAGTGCAAGAATTCTGTGTGGAAAATAACATTGAATGGGTGTTTCACATTCCATATTATCCACAGGCTTCGGGACTGATTGAGAGAATGAATGGTTTGCTAAAAGAACAATTACGTAAATTGACAGACGACCATTATAAGAATTGGAGAGATTTCTTGTTTCAAGCATTATTGATTTTAAATAATCGACCTTTATTACATGCTGAATCCCCTTTGATGCGTTTGTTTCCTCCAAATGTTGATGTAAAGCCTAATTCCTTGTCCAACACTGTCATGTATTGGGAAATTACCCCCGGTGCTTTAGCTCCATGTAGAGCGACCCCAGGTTCCGCAGGCCTAGACCTGCATGCTTTAAATGATGCAAATTTACAAGGAAAAGACCGAATAATTGTTGAGACTGGCATTGGTGTCTGTATACCTGCCGGTAGTTTTGGATTAATTGCCCCCAGATCAGGCCTTGCCCTGAAAGGTATTCAAGTGCTCGGAGGAGTAATTGACAGTGACTATCAGGGAGAGATTAAGGTTCTCTTGCTTAATAGCAGTGAGACTGACTTATTGATCAAAAAGTCTGACCGTGTTGCTCAGTTACTGATTATGCCTGTCTTCAGTGGTGAGATCAAGAAAGGCTCTGCCCCAACGTTACTAACTGTGCGAGGACAAAAAGGCTTCGGATCGTCTGATCTTCCTGGAGCTACAATATGGGTGCAATCGCCTAAAAATCCCCCTGAACAGGCTGATATTATTGCGACCGGTCGTGACAACACCGTTTTGGTGATGAAGCCAGGGAAAGATGGCTGGGAAGCTGTCCCAGCTGATAAATGTTACCTACGAGAATGATTAAGGCCTGTGTTTGTATTTTTTCAGATCATTCTCTGGACTGCTGCTGCAGGATGTGTCGCCGTTGGACTCCTTTTGGTCTGCTACGCCGGGAGAGGAGAGGATCCACCGTCTTCGGTTGATTGGAAATCCCAAGTTCCGCGTTCTGCATGGATGTCATCATCCAATTTCTGGATAACTTTGGCTAAGAGAGTGACGAACTCTCCACATTTCTGTCTTACCCCCATGAGGTCTGTGACTGATATTTTGGCGACCTGCCTGGTTGCCGTCCCAGCATCTACTGAAACTTTGCGGCATATTTTTAATATTTCGAATGCCCGACCAAATGTTATTCTGGGCGATTTCGCGGCCCATGAATTCTGCCCCTTATGTACTGCTCTTCCTGACCTCGATATCGCTATTCATTCCCAAATAACTACTTTCAACATTACCCCAGGTGATTTATGTTTTATGATGACATGTGATCCCAAAGCTATCACCGAATGTCTTAGGTTAAAGATACAGGCCGCAACTTCTTTTTCAGCTCATCAACGATTGCTGTGTTTAAAGAGACTTCCAAATTCGTGTGTTTCTGTTAAGAACAATATGACATGTAAACGTTTGTTAGTTGCCCCTAGTTATTACCGTCCCATATTATTACCTTCTGGCTGGCTCTTTTCCTGCGGGAATTCGTCCTGGCCATATATTCCCGCAAATATTTCCGGTGGTCCATGTGCTATCACTAGATTGAGTTTATTAATGTTTTCCTCACATCCTAATTCACATTCCTGTATGGTACGAGATTCAATGTCATTACATGAGGACTGTGATTCCTCCGTTCTTCTTTACTCCAAATCGGAATATCTTGGTTTAGCTTTTTCTATTATTGGAGTCCCTGCATTGGCCGTTTATAATGCCAAAACAATCGGCAAGATGGCCTGCTGGATGGTTAAATCCATCAACCAAACTTCTACTGTTTTATCTGATTTGTTATTAGATGCCCAGGGTGAACATAGAGCTATTTTACAGAATCGCGCTGCTATTGATTATCTTTTGTTAAAACATGGACATGAATGTTCTGATTTTGAGGGCCTATGCTGCTTTAATTTGTCCGATCATTCTAAATCGATCCAAGCCCATATTGACAAACTCCACGACTTGACTGCAGAAATTAGACAACACATTGATCAGGGTTTCTTTGACTGGCTCTTTAATTGGTTACCTGACTTGCATTCTTTACGACAGATTTTAGGGGGAGTTATCGTTGCCATTTGTATTTTAATAGCTGTTTGTTGCTTTATTCAGTGCATTCCTTCCCTGCTCCGATTTTGTAGACTTAGCAAGAGACTTAGGTCAGTTAATTTTGTTTCCTATTATTCTTCTACTGATGTGAGTTCTATATAGTTTGTGGTTAATAGACTGGAGTCAAGGGGTGTAATGTAATGGCTGACCTTTTCTGGCTCCTTTAAGAGGGAGAATGATGGAGAGTGACTCCAGCCTATCACCCTTATAGCATAGGGATTAGGACTATAGATAGGATCCCTGCCTTTTATATAGTAGAGTATTTCCGTGTCCCTTTCTTTAGAGTAGGGCTTATGAATTTAAGCTAGGGGATAGATACATAAGTATTAATCATGATTTGCCTATTTGCTAACGTGTTAGGATATTTTCCATGGAGTTATGCATATTGTGGGCCCTGTAGGCCTTAAACGAGACAGACTCCATCTTGCCCTCTGCCTGGTAGCTCGAGAGGCCTTCTAGGTGAAGTGTAATGTTTTAGTTTCAAGCTGTTGTTCGCTTGGAGAGAACCGGCTCAGTCTGGCCCTTATCGAAGGAATGTATTTTTCTCCACTCCGAAGACACAACTTCAGGCCGGCCGGCTGGGAACGTGTCCTTGGTATGGGGAGGTACAAGAATTTGGTGGGCGGCAGGTTGCTGGCCGTAGCTTTCCATGAAGGAACAGGCTTTGATATTAGCGACGGTGTTAGTTAGTCGACAGTCAGTTCGTAGGCGGCATCTAGCCGTTAGCATCTCTGCCATTAATTATTTCATGGCGGACAGTCGCCATCTTTGAAGTCCGAGAAAGATTTAAGACCGAAACTCTCTGAGACAGACTGAAGGAGAATTAGCGCGGAGCGCACTGAAACAGAGAGAGAGAGAGAGACAGTAGCTAATAACCAGCAAGGTTCCAGTGGCCTGGAGGGAAGCAGACGAGGTTGAGCCTAGCGGTGCAGACGTGTACTTGTGACGGCTGGGGTGTGACTGCGAGACGAGCCAGGACACAGAGACGAGAAGGGAACCTAGATGACTGCCGAGTCCCGACTTCACGTTAACAAGGTGATATCCGCCCTCTTTATAATAAGCGCGCATTCTAATCCTTACCTTTTCCTTTTCTTTGCATATTTCGTGTTGCATAGTATTGTGTTATATGTTATTGACAATAAATACTCTAGTTTCTAGTAAACTGATATGTGCTGTGTATTCTTGTTCAATCTTGGTAAACGGTGCTTCTAGGTGGTTGTTGTTTATATGAATGGATGAGTAACCCCAATCAGGTAAGTGGTGATCACATAAATAGGGAGTAAAGTGGACCTTCGATGCCAAGGATAGTAGGCACATTATACTATTCGGAAACCGTACTAAATTCTATTATTATAGTTTTATCCCAAGTAGACAAAGGAGAAATTGTTCCGACAGGTGCTCATAGGAATGTGGTCGTCGTTGATATGCGGCGTTAGTGAGAGCGTTGGGGTGGATTACCAGCGCGTATACCCACAGGATTGTGGCTTGTGTAAGTGAGAGCGCCGGGGGGGATTACCGACGTGTAGGTTTGCCGGATTGTAAACCGTTTGGAAAAGGGATCATTGGGTTCTGCAGGCCCATGTGTAGACGCACCGGATTGTGTGTCATATCTGCCCTGGGGTAGATCAGTCTGGGTCGGAGTGGCCGCGAGACTAACTGATGTGAATAAGATATAGTAGAAAACCTATGCATGTTTATTGCTATTTCCCCATCCTTAGGTACGACTTGTACATACATATACATATACCTATATCCATTGTGAATACGTTCTAAGGAGGGAGGTGAGTACGTTCTGGCTGGGTTATAGGGGCCCCTAGGGGCTGATCCCATCTAAGCGGAAAATCCGGCCATTACAGGGGCTTACAAGCATATCTTGGTGGCAGTGGATTCATGCTACAGATTCCTCTGGGTTTGGCCTCAGCACTCGGCTGGTGCTCGAACTGTTCTAAAAGATTTGAGAGTCTTTATAGGGACATACGCAGTTGGCACATTACATTCTTACCACGGCCCGCATTTAGCTCTAGGGCTGACAAGGAAGCCATGGAAAGTTTGGGTTTTGCACTGCGGTACTCCTCTCCGTACCATCCCAAGGGAAATTCAGTCATGGTGAGGAGAAACCGGGACTTAAAGCAATCTTTAACAGCAAGGTTATTAGGTTCGGGTGGTAGTTGGGTCAATCACTTATATGGGGTCCAAAAGGCACTCAACATGATGTTATGAAGTTCCCTAGGAGGAGTCACTCCTTACGAAGTCCTATTTGGAATGAGAATGCAGGTACACGATCTCAATTATGAATGCACAGTGGTGGATGAAAAACCATTTGACATCAATAAACATTTGGCTGTTTTACTGAATCTCAATGAATTCCGGGCACTACAAAGCAACATGCAAGTAAAATGCACCGCCACTGCGGAAGTCAAATCAGTCACGGCAAGACCTGCCTGGATCCCAAAAGTCAGGAATCTGTTCAGAGAAAAGATATGGAAAGTAAGAATTTTGGCCATCATACAGAACGCCTGTACCTCTCTAGTCTGTCGAAGGAACAAGAACAGTACTTCTTCCGCCTCTTGCCGGCAAAAAAGAATAGACCTTTGTCTCCATCGATCTGATCAACCCACACTATGTGGCCAATGCTGAATAGTAGGCCTTGTGGGCTACTGGGTAGCCGCAGCTGTCCTCTGGCTACCATACAGGAAGTACAGACAGAAAGACTCATAACATTTGAAGAGTCATCAATACAAAGTAATGAACTTTCCAACAATGAAATTGAACTTGTTCTTATTGATACAGAAGATCAAAACACAAATGAAAGACAAATATCAATTCGGCCTACCACCGATATTTACATAAATATACCTCTACAAGAGATGCCTGCCAGTTCAACAAAATCTGCTGAGCTACCAAAGACAGATCAAACTGCATCTGGCTAATTTATCAACTTTGATACCTTCTCTCTTGATCCCAGCGTACCAGAGTCAATGCCAACTCCAGTTTCCCATAAACAACAACTTCATAACTTCTACATTTTTCTGAAAAAAACTTACCTAGTATGGCCATGGCTACAGCTTTGGATAATAACTGGAACATTTTTTTTCTATTCTGGATTGGCATAGTGACTGTCTTTTGCTTACTCATGAATGGAAACTATCTCCCAGAATGCTCTGCAGTACCAAATATAAACTTGGTCCTGCAACCTCATACGTCAACTCATCGTGAACAAAAAGACCTGTCCGTAGTGAACATTACAGCTGTTCTAATTCCTGATGGTATAGTTTGGGACAGAGTTCCTTATGATGTATTTGGCCCCACTGAACGTTTGAAAATACCGTATGTATTTATTGTTTCCTTAAATTACATCATTACCTCCAGTACATTTTCTGACAACTGAGATTTTGAAACTGTTAACAATATGTTGTCTGATTTAGAACAATCCACTGCATTTTCAAGTATTGAAATGTTAGAGGACACAACTGATTATGACACAATGTACTGTGACCAACATTATGGTCATCACTTTTTACATTAATCCAGTAATCCAATAATCCACCAATGGGAACATTGCCCAACACGACCGAAAAGTAGTTCACAAACATTCGAACAGAATTTCTCTTATTTTTCAGGGTTTGACACTTCAGACCTGACCTCATATTACTATGAGGTTGCACCTACAACTGCACAGAAAAATATGCTAACAAATACCAAAAAGATTAACTCTGCATCCTTTATTTTCCAACTGTGTGAACAGGGCGTCGACTTATGGAAGGACATTATCGACATATAATTAGTCTAGGGTTCAAAGGAATGGCAGGTTCAGGGAACAGAGGCACTATTTCGAGAGTGTCTCATTCCACAGCAAATCATCTTTGAGTGACACTGTGCAACAGACGTTATGTCTTGGACTTGCCAAGAATAAAGACTTGAATACACCTCAGATTGCCTCACCATCACACTTTGAGGGGTGGCAACGCTTTACAACACATGGCGGGGATACAGTAGATGACATTACATGCACAGTTTCATATTATTCATCAGACCCTGATTGGAAGGGATGGTTAGTTGGTCTACAGACACAAATAGATGTCAAACACAATTCAGAGGTACCACCGAAGAGCTTAGTATCCATATGCCGGACCAACGCTATTTACAACGGGAAGATCCGGGGGTGGTGGCATCATACACTGTTGTGAAGTTATTCTTCAATTGGCTAAAAACCTTAACATTGTCCCAGGTGAAACAACACTTATCCTTACTATAAAAAGACATGAATTTAAGGGACTTTCTATTGGGTCCCCGAAAGCCTCGTCAGAAATGTTTCTTATACGCTGTTTATCAGGAAATTTGGAAAATCTTCGAACTGGAAGCTGCAGAGAGACTTCGTGAAATTGATAGGATTAACCTAGAAAAGACCTAAGCTGTGGTTGATAATGATATGCCCACATCAACATCCAGGATGTATTCACTGGGCAACATTGTATCTTCTGCTATAGATATACTAAAACAGGATTTGTCCATACTACAGCACAGACAATCATGAATAACGTTCTGTTATGTTGTTAAGCTGGACGCTACAATCATTGCGCATGAAATACAACACTTGAGACAACGGCAGACTGAAAGGAAAGCACTGCGTTCACAAAATGTACAAAGACAATATAGTTCCATGCACTACTCATCCGGTACCTGCCATTGTTTGGTACCAATGGTCAATACTATAGAGGATGGTAGCAAATGGAGAGGTGCACAGATAAGTGTCCAATAAGGAATCCAATATGTATAGTCAAACCAATGTTTATTATTTCTCATTATTTCTTCTTAAATCCAAATATAGTACAACATCCAACCAACGCGTTTCATTCCAATTGAAGTTAGAACTTCATCAGGGCTGAAATTAACATAAAAGGGCAAAGGACAAAAATCAAACATATATATATACAAATATAACACACAACATAGACTTACTAAATAACAAGTTATAACAACAATAATAAAATACCATCACAACAAAATATGAAATGGCACTCATAAGTACTGTGGACATAATACATACTTCTGATTATAAGACCGAGGACACATAGCAATCTGTCCACAAAAAAAAACGCATTACAGACAAACATCTAGTGACAAACTAATAATTTGTAAACCAAACGTGTAGTTAAACCCCCTAGACATCATATATGCATTTGGACATAACTCAACGCTATGATGAAAGCAGGGAGGTGCACCAAGAAAGCAGATCCAGTCCAGTATAATTCTTGAAGAGATTCTTTATTCCAAATTAATGCACAATAAATGAACAACCAGCCAGCATATTTCACTCCCAAGATACACTCATGGAACTTAGTCAGGGCTCTATATGAGGGTAGGCTAATACGCCATGAACATCCATGTGTTTTAACATACAGAAATATGGGTACACATGATAGAACACTTATCAAGGTGTCAGACATCGGGCATGGGATTTCCCAATTATCATAATGTTGCTACTAGATCATGATGGATGTTCATGGCGAATTACCCATCTCTAATATAGTGCCCTGACGAACTTCTATGAATGTATCTTGGGAACGAAATGTGTTGGCTAGTTTTTCATTTATTGTGCATGAATTTGGAATAAAGAATCTCTGTTGCAACATGAGAAACGTGGGTATGACCCTGACAGCAGTTAAAACACGCATCACTGAGCATAAGAGCAACATAAGATGCAAACGGGTCACCACTGAGATGTACACACACTACAAAGAACTCAATCATGCCCCCAAGTCCTTACGTTGGCTCGTTCTGGGAGCCCACCCCAGAATTACACACCAGTCATTATTCAGAATAGAACAGAGATGGGTTCACCATCTGTTGTATGGCGTTTTAGGATCAGAGCGGAATTTACCGATTCATGCCCTTATATAGGTATAATTCACATTACCCTTATATAGACATAGAAATCCTACCCATATTTAGACATAACCAAACCAGTCCAAATACAGGCATGGCTACTTCCACGAGTTCCAAAAAGCCACAACGATTTCATGGAAAACTCTGCTTCAGCAGCCAGGGACATCCCCTTACTTGAATATTGATTTGTCCTAGAAATCATGGCATTTTCAAAGAACTACCATTCCATTGGGGTTCTTTGGTGACGTTATTATGTCCGACTTTACGCCAAACAAGGCACCTTCAAGGTATAATTATGCCTACACTTGCCCTAGCAAACACACTGTGGTTCGGAGCAGCTCGACTATCTCCTTGCTCGATGCAGCTCGCTACAGCAAGTGCCGAAGGAAGCCGACCCTCCAGCTGACGCACTGACAGAGAGGCTGCTTTTCTCTCTCTGAGAATCCAGCTCCAGTGTTTCCAAGCTCCCCTCGCGGGGTGTCGGGAAATCGAGTCATGAGACAGAGATACCAGACCTCCTTCATTCTAAAACCAAGGTACGGAGCTGATTAGACCCTAAGAGAAATCATGGTTAGATTCTTGGCAAAAAAAACCTAAACCTATGCTACACCTCACTTACTTCTTCCCTCGTACCAGACTTAGGTTAGGTACATTGGGGTAGGCATATTTTAGAAGCACCAGTTGAGTAAGTTTTTAGCCTTTGTTATTTATGTATGTATTTATCTATGGTCTAGAAACCATATAATGCTTTTACAGTAATATTTTATAATACTCTTCTTACTGTACGCATTATACTTTGCATCCAGTATTACAATTGTAGCAGTTGTAGCAGTTCACTTTATTTGCTTGAGAAAGAAGACTTTTCAATAAACCCTTTTATTGAAAACACCCATCTCTCTATTTCTCTGCACCTCTGATGAAATGAAGCATGCGATTGACTGAGTAAAATATCTATCTATTGTTTCCACGACTCTGAAGATCAGTTTTATTCTTGGGTAAACAAAGTTGTCATGTTTATGCGGTTGTCAGAACCTAATCCCTTCTTGTGTATTCGAGAAAGTTTCTAGTGACCTCTGAGCTAGCTGGCACTCACAATTAAGTCTAATAAATTCGATAGAGACCTAGTCGACCTAAGTTCTATGTCAAATCTATAGGATATATTATTCCAGTGCGCAGAGCCTATTGGGAATATAGGAACTACACTACATGGCGCCCAACATTTGGTAAGGCACTAATTTAACAATAGATACTAGAGTAACTCAGTCGTGCTTTTCACAGAGCCCCCTTTTTCCCGTAAAATACTCCAATAGACATCTGGAGTGGGTAAAAGGATAAAATATCTGCCATAACTGAGTAGGACGAAAATCCTATGTATTAGTTTTTGGTTTGTTCAACGTTGAAGGATACAGTGTTCCAAAATATTGTGCACCTTATCTTTGTTTCCTTGAAACTTGCTCTGCAAACTTTCAGCCAACAAACTGACTGAAAGCGAGAACGGTGGGGCAGCCCAACCAGGTTTAAACATTACAGGTTTCCAAGAAACTGATGCGGATGCTATAATCATAAGGAAACCCATGGCTATAAAGCTTATAACGAATGGTGTATCACCTAGAGGTGGTAGGGTAATTTTTGTCATAGAGGCACACAAATATCAGCAAACAGAGGTATTCTATTCATGGATAATCTTCCCTGAAGCAAATGCAGTAAAGCATGCGTTTCACTTCTACAAAGTAGAGGATAATCCAACGGCATACGTTCCTTTCGAGGACATTAAAATTCCACTAACTTACCAAGAGCACCAGCTCTGGTTTAAAGGCGCCCTACAACATCAAAATCGCATTACCAGGCTCGTTCCACTAGGTAGACCAGGTCAACATGGCCTGTACTAGCCAGCTATACACCACATCCTGACAATGAAGAAATCTCAAGGGAAGAACTATTAATTCAACTAAAACAACTAATTAAAATACATAGGGGAACACAAATAAAATTACACCACAGACTATACAATCAGTCATTGGTAAATTGCTCGCAAAAAGGGAACAAATTCAATTCTGGATAGCTCAAAAAATTACTCAAATCTAGGCAGTATTTCCTGACAGTACACCTCATGAGAAACACAGAATTTTAACAATCTGTTTACCAATGGGAATCGCACCACACCTGGAGGACTGCGACACTTGGGGTACAGTCTTTGCTGTAATCTACACAAAAACACATGGTGTTACGTCTATAGCGGGATACCAGACGTCCTGAAACAGATTAAAAATTAATACGGGGCAGAGCCTGCTTTAAATCTGGGTATGAAATTACTGATAGATTTCAAACAGGTATCAGCTATAATATAGCTAATATTAAAGGTGAAGCAGCATCCGTGGCTATCCGCCCAAAAATCAGGGAAATTGATATAACTGAGCAACCATATGAACTGGCAGAATAATTGAAAAATCCTATGAAGAACTAGGAAGAGATAGTTTGGGTGGGAAACCAGTAAAGCCCCAACTAACAGAAAGTCCTGAAAAGGTCTTTATTAAAAGCACTCTCACTACTCCTAAAAAGAAGTGGGAAAATACTAAACAAACTTCTAATGAGAAGCGTTCTCAGTCCCGAAGAAGGTCTCCTCAAAAGGAGCCCTCTGAAAAGAGGTATAACCTCAGGAATAGGGATAAGTTGAGAAAACCTGATAGATTTCAAGATACTGATACACGTTCCACTCATACCTTTCAGACTTCCTCACAGAAACTGGAAAGAAGAGGAGGGTCAGAACACAAGGAAGAACGCCTGAAGTCCAAAGACGATCAACACGTTCCCAAAAATAAGTATAACCCAATTCACCAAAAAGAAGGTAGCAGGTCTAAAAATCAGACACGCTGAGGATCTTGAGGACACAACTCAAGAACAGGGAGTGGGCCCAGACAGTGCTGGATAGCGCAGCAGAAGTCACCATAGCTCGCAAGATCTTGAAGGATCATCTGGAGACAGTGGACTTGAATGAGTACATTCAAGTTGAAATAGCTGATACCAGGGTTAGTGTACCCCATAAGTTATATGAAGTAACGCTCCGGATGGAGGGGGACATAAGTAGAAAAATAAGAGCACTCTTTCGGGAGAAGCTCTCTAAGGGTTATGACATTCTTCTAGCTGAAAAAGACTGGCCACCAAAATTTGTCAGGGAGTACCCAAATGGTGAAGACATCATTATGCCAGCCTTCTCTAATCATATTCCAATTCACTTAAAATACACCTGTGCCAGAAAATGGGCTGTAGCCCAGGCTCCAGCACTATATAAAAATCATATAGGATGGGATGAGGATTCTCCTCACCACAAAATCCAGTTAAAATCACAACCAACTGCACAGAGGCAGTATCCAGTTAAGCAAGAAGCTAAAATACAGGTCAAGGAGATCTTAGATCAACTTGAATACCAAGGGCTGATTGAAATATGCACCTCGTCAATGAACAATCCTTTGTTTCCTGTCTCCAAACCAGACAATACATATCGTCTAGTTTTGGACTACAGACATTTAAACTCTTGTTGCAAAACCTTTGCCGTACATAATGCACACAGCGCAGCACTGATGAATTACATTGTGCACCAAAAATATAAAACTACATTAGATATTTCTTACAGTTTCTTCTGTCAAAAAATTGCACCTGAAAGCAGGAACTTGACCGCTTTCTCAATTATGGGGACACATTGTCACTTCTGTTGTCTCCCCCAAGGATTAAAAAATTGTCTGGGGTTATTTTCAGCCAGAGTAACAGAGTTACTACAAACGCATGATGATGAGGCATTATCTTATGTCGATGACATCTCTCTAACAGAGGATGACTTGGACAGGCACTTGAACAGAGTGAATATCATTATACTTGGATTCGCCTCTGAAGTGTATAAATTCAATTTTAAGAAATCGAGAATTGCCCACCTCAAAGTCCTTTTTCTTGGATATGAGTTATCAAGTGAAGGCAAAAGCCTGGCAGCCAACTTTTTAAAAAAGTGTGGGCTGCTCCAACCTCCAAAAATGCTGAAACACTTACAGTCAATTCTAGGTTTCCTAAATTTCGGAAGAACTTACATTCTAAACTACGCAGAGAGGGTTAAACCTCTCTACGAATTAATGAAACCTGATTTCAAAACCACTAATTGGACTAAAAAACACACAGAAATTTTGCGTTCAGTACAAACAGACATGTTAACAACATCACATTTACAGACACACGTAAACATACGCAATCTAGTAATCAGAATAATCCTAGGAAGATGCAGATTTACATACTTAACCTTTAATGAAGGTGAAAAAGTACTGATTGCTTACAAATCACACTTGTACACACAAGCTGAAATGAAATTCACTTCAACAGAAAAAATTCTGACAACGGTTCAAACTGCTGTAGCAAAAGAGAGAGCTCTAGCACAGGGTAAACGCATAATGGTGGTAACTCCTGTACCTGCCTTGGAGGCAGTGATAAAGGCAAGCATTCCGAATGCAAAGGCTTTACATCCGAGATTGATACAATGGGTTAACTCTCTTGCTGCAACAGACGTTGAATATGTGTTTGACCCTTACTTAAAAACTCAAGAATTTCTACAATATGAACAAGAATGTCCTCGGCCCACTGAGATTCTGCCTCTGGAACAGTACGAATGTATAATCTATACAGACGGATCAGCACAACCCGCAATTGGGGGTGAACAAGCTTATAGTGCTGCGTGCGCGATTGATAAAGGTCGCTGGTGCGATGGTGAATTCCGACCTATGGTCACAAAAACACAATCTCTCAGAGACTATGCAGCTCAGCGAGCTGAACTACAGGCTTTCAAGATGGCGCTTGAAAATACAGATCGGGAATTCCCCACACTCATAGTGTGCGATTCGTATTACTGCGTCCAGTCTTATAATGAATACTTGCAGAACTAGGTTCAAAACGGTTTCAAAGATGCAAAGGGTTGCACAATCAAGCATAAGTTGCTTTGGGAACAAGTGGTTCAATTACAGGAAGAACTACAAAAGACTCATGTGATCCATACACTGAGTCATCAGCGTGATGGCGTTCACGTTGCAGGGAATTCATTGGCTGATAAAGCCGCAAAGGCAGGTGTGCAAACGGCTTCCGTAGCTGCAATCACTCGTTCAAAAAGAAAAATAGACAGCAAAATAATGCAGGCTATCGCCGCTTCCAATAAAGACAGCGGTAAAACGTTACCAAAAGGCTTTTTACTCAAGAACTCATATATAACTGATGTAAATAATGTTCTTTTTGCTGAAATCCCTGGAGTGGGGGATAGAGTAATTCCAAACATGGAACATAGATTAGGACTAATCTTAGCAGCACATGAAGGGCTCGCCTCTGCACATGCAGGTGTTTCCACCACAGTGTCATTATTAAAACAAAGATACTGGTGGCCGCGCATGAGGAAACAGACCAGAAACTATGTGTTGGAATGTGAAATCTGCGCAGACGCCCCTTTTAATTTCAGATAAACCATTAGCTTGTGTTTACCTGGATCACTGCGGTCCCTTACAGAGGGGTGGGAACTATAAAAATATCATGGTCACAGTGGATTCATGCTCAAGATTAATTTGGATGTGGCCTCAGAGCTCGGCTAACGCCCGAACTGTTATAAAAGATTTGCGAGTCTTTATAGGCACATACGCAATAGGCACTCTACATTCTGACCCGTGTACTGTGTTTAGTTCCAAAGCTTACAAGGAGGCCATGGCCAATCTGGGCGTTGCATTGCGGTATTCAAGTCCATTCCATCCAGAGGGAAATTCTGTAGTGGAAAGAAAAAAACGGGACATAAAGCAATCTATAACAGCTAGGGTATTAGACTCGGGTGACGGGTGGGTCAAACATCTAATAAGTGTCCAACGTAGTTTAAACAATCTGTCAAGAAATTCTCTGGGAGGAATCACTCCATATAAAATCCTTTTTGGTTCTAGAATGCTTGTCCAGGACCTCGATCGTTACACTTCAGTGGTGGAACAAAAACCCTTTGATATCAACGACTGTTTGCCTGTTTTGCAAGACTTAAACAAGAAAAGGAGAAGTCAAAGCAACACAATACAGAAACCAACAACCACTGAAAGAGAACCACCTGGCCCAGCGAGGCCTGTCTGGATTCTAAAGATTGGGGATCTAGCCAGAGAAAAGATCGCGGATAAGAAGGAATTTGGACCTTCTTACAGAAAACTAGTACCTGTGCTAGCAAAACAGGGACCAAGAACAGTGTTACGGCCGCCCTTGCTGGAAGAAAAAGAACAGGTTTGTATCCATCGACCTGGTCAAACCACATCATGTGGCCGATAGTAAGTAGTAGGCCCAGTGAACTACAAAGATGTAGCAGAAGACCAAATCTTGCTTCTATCCAAGAGGTTCAGACCGAGAGACTAATACAATTTGAAGACTCTGCAGCACAGAACAAAGGACTGAGCAATAAAGCTATGGAACTTGTGCCTCTTGAAACCCAAATTACAGTTCGTCAAGACACTCCCGCATACAATGATGTAGCATCGGACTACACTAATATGACAAAGGATCCGGTAGCCCCAGTGATTTCAAATAATCCTGATGCAATTCCAACAATTGACAGAACTGCCTCTGGCTATTTCATCAACTTTGATACATTTTCTGAGGATCCCAGTGAGCCTGAAACAACCCTAGCAAATAAAACGTCTAAAGATCAAGTAACAGAACTCTTTCAACAACTTGAAAAAACTTATCTGGTTTCACCATGGGTTGAACTTTGGATTGTGCTTGGTGTACTTTTTCTCCTACTTTGGCTAATCATGGTATTAACTTTGGGGATGCTGATAAATGGAAAATATAGTAAAATGAGCACAGCAAGTAGGAACATCAACTTGCTCCTGAAGCCACACAAATCAGCTCATCATGAACAAACAGACTTGACATCAGTAAACATCACAGCCGTTCCTATACCTGGTGGTATAGCATGGGTTTGAACGGATTATGACATCTATGGTCCGGAAGAGATGCTGAAGATTCCACATGAATTTAAGGTTTCCTTGAGTGACTTTGTTTCACCCAGCACGTTTTCTGATGATGGGGACTTTGAGACTGTTAATAATATGATGTCAGATTTAGAGATGTCTGCTAAATTACCAAAACTTGAATACTTAGAAGGTTCATCAGATTATGCACAAATGTATTGTTATAATCACTATGGTCATCATTACTTGCACAAATCTGCAAACCCTAGAAATGTGTATACTTTCAATCAATGGGAACATTGTCCAACGCCACCAAAGGGTAGCTCAAAAACTTTCTATGAGAAATTTCCATACTTCTCAAGTTTTAATACCTCAAATCCGGAAACATTTTACTTTAGAAATGTTCATAAGACAGGAATGAAAAGTATGTTAACCAATACAAAGAAACTTTATTCAGCAGCCTTTTATGCCCAGATATCCTCATTAGGTTTTGACTTTTGGAGTAACAACATTGAAACAAAAACAGTCTGGGGCTCAAAAGACTGGCAAGTGCAGGGAATAGAAGCTTTATTTTGAGCCTGCATTATCCCTGAACAATTAATGTTTTTGAACGACACTGTTCAACAGACTTGAACAAACCGTCAATACCTACACCCACACCTGATATTCAAAATACTTCAGAAGAAGGGGTCGACGTAAAAACTATTTTATTAAAAAACAGAACTAATCCTGATTGGAAAAAATGGTTAATCTGGCCCATAGACACGAATAACTGTCAAGTAAGATTCCTGAACAAGACACAAGGGTTTACAGTAACTAGGCCGGATCTGAGATATGTCCAGAGACAACATCCAGGGATAGTAACAACTTACAGTGTAGGAAAACTATGCCTTGAGTGGCTACAAAAACATACACTCACAGAGGTTAAACAACACTTATCTTTACTTAAAGATGGCGTTGGTTTAAAGGACTTCTTACTAGGTCCTGCGAAACGACGTCATAAACGTTTCATATACGCAGGTATATATGCCATTTATTAAGAGGCTTGGAAAGAGACATAGGCAGAGACTGCAGAAAGAATACGAGAAATTGATTGTATTAATTTAGAGAAAGCACTCTCTGTAGTTGACAATGGGTTGTCAAACCCTGTCATCCAGAATGTAGTCTTTGGACAGCATAGTATCCTCTGCCATTGACATAATGGAACAGGACTTGCTCATGCTACAGCATCGACAGTCACAATTACGTTCTATAATGCTTTTAGGCTGGACATTATAAAATCTTCGTTCTGGATATGTGCCATGGTGTGTAATCAACACCACGTCATTGTTTTCAGTATTTAACCCTACAGATAAACAAATCCGCTTGGCACAGAAAGGAGCAGACTATACGGTGCTGAGCATTGAAAATCTGGAAAGATTACCATTAACTGTTTCAGAAAAGCCTGCAAAAGAATGGATAATACACAAGATAATCACTCTACCTGTCACAATTTTCAACTTTCAATACTGTTTCAAACATGTACCGGTTGCCGTGTATGAAAGGTTGGGTAAGGAATACATAAAGTCAACCTAGGAATTACCAAGCACACAGAGTGGAGTGGGGGAAAAGAGGTATTTCTTAGTGGTACACAATGCAAAAGAGCACTAAGTGGTACACTTTTAGGTATGGTTATTAATTTACACGGGCCTGTGAAGGTTCTTTGACCAACTTATCCTGCCACCTGCAAGGTTCTCCAGCAACAGTGATAGATTAAATTTTTAGGCAGCTTTCTAACGGGAGCTATACAATGTTGAATGAGCACAGCTGTTGTGGAATGATGCCAGGAATAGCCTATCGCGTAACTGTGTCAGCCAGGGTCACTTGTTGTATGCAAGTATTGTTTCCTAAAGCTAAGAAAGACGGGGAGTCGCTGCTATGGCCTTCACTGACCATCTCTTCTATTCGAATTGATACTTTAACCAGAATGAAAGCCATTCTTTTACAAAAAACTGTGCCACTGACCTCGTCCAAAGAGACGTATGAACTACAAGTTGCAAGGTCCTCTGCAGAGATACATGCCCTTTTATCCACATACTGTCCAATACATTTCATAGAAATGTTAGGTCGTATCTTAAACATGTCTGATACCAGTGGTATTGTACATGTATTTAAGACAGTTTTTTTGGGACTGTTAGCACCTTTTGAAGCAGTCATCTGCATTTTTCCAAACTTTGTGCACTCTGTGTTCGTCGGCCTGCCTCTCATTTTGGGACTCGTAGTAGGAAGACTATTCTTATTCCTTCTGCTCCGTTATGGAAAGTCGGGTCAGCAACAACACCCAGATTACCATTGAGAACACTCTCCTGGCAATGAAGTGTCGTGAGCGCATGATACAGATCCTGGGCCTGGCCCGTCTAAGAGACTTGAATACTACGTGGTTCCTACCATTCCGACCAATCTGGCAAGATTGCATCTTACCCTGTTCTACGATGCCTGCTATGTGGAGAAGAATGCGTGTTGGACGTCTGTCTAACACTTCCATCAGCACTGCCAACTGATATTGATGCATTTCTTGGTTCAGTAATGGCCCATGCATCGTGTTGTACCCAGCGGCTACCAATCCTGAGGACGGCATTCATTGAGATCTCACAGACGCAACCTGCTGACGGTGAGATACGTGGATCGACAGGCACACAGGGACCACCTTCATCTCCATCTCCGACAAACATTGCTAATGCAACTAATGCTGACGGCGATACTTCACATTTTTGTGCTATTGGTTAACTTAAGAAGTGGTCCAACTTTCACCTACTGTGGTAGAAGATTTTTTTGCCAGCTTAGAAGATTGAATTTTTTCTCCTAACAACGAGAATGACTTTTGAAGTTAGCACACAGCGTTCTATGGGACTCCGTATTTGACCTTCATTTTTCAAAACAAAAACTTACAACTTTAAGAACTCTATTTTTTCCACGAATTGACTGTTTAAAAAATTTAATTTATTTTTTGGCACAAAGTAATCTGCTTAAAGTAGAACTATTCCTAGAGAACAAGAATTCTTTGAAACACTTCAAAATGACAATATTTGACCTTGTCCACAACCTGAACAGTATATATATTCTGTCATGAAATGGTCTCGACTTTTCTTCTGTAATTAAGAGCCATTTCATAAATGTTATTACATGACTCATTCTGATAAAGCATTTTTCAATGTCACACTACATGCTTTGAATGAAAATATTGCTTTTTTTAAAATGCGTACAGCACAAATGCTAATCTTTCGTGTGCAACCATTTCAAATGCATTTTGTGTATTTTTGGAGGGATTGTTTACACATCATGCTTTAGATATGTTTAAAAATGCTTAGAATTTAGTAATATCGAACATAATAAAGTGGAGTTGGTGTTGTATGGCATTTTAGGATCCAAGCGAAATTTACCAATTCATGTCCTTATATTGGTATAATTCACATTGCCCTTATATAGACATAGAAATCATACCCATATTTAGACATAACCAAACCAGTCCAAATACAGGCATGGCTACTTCCACTAGTTCCAAAAAGCCACAATGATTTCTTGGAAAACTCGGCTTCAGCAGTCAGGGACATCCCCTTACTTGAATATTGATTTGTCCTAGAAATCATGGAGTTTTCAAAGAACTTCCATTCCCTTGGGGTTCTTTGGTGACGTTATTATGTCCGACTTTACGTCAAACAAGGCACCTTCAAGGTGTAAATATGCCTACACTTGCCCTAGCAAACACACGGTGGTTCGGAGCAGCTCAACAATCTACTTGCCCGATGCAGCTCACTACAGCAAGTGCCGAAGGAAGCCGACCCTCCAGCTGACGCACTGACAGAGAGGCTGCCTTTCTCTCTCTGAGAATCCAGCTCCAGTGTTTCCAAGCTCCCCTCGCGTGGTGTTGGGAAATCGAGTCCCGAGACAGAGATACCAGACCTCCTTCATTCTAAAACCAAGGTACGGAGCTGATTAGACCCTAAGAGAAATCATGGTTAGATTCTTGGCAAAGAAAAACTAAACCTATGCAACACCTCACTTACTTCTTCCCTCGTACTAGACTTAGGTTAGGTACATTAGGGTAGGCGTATTTTAGAAGCACCAGTTGAGTCCGTTTTTGCCGTTTTTATTTATGTATGTATTTATCTATGGTCTAGGAACCATACAATGCTTTTACAGTATTATTTTATAAAACTCTTCTTACTGTACGCATTATACTTTGCATCCAGTATTACGATTGTAGCAGTTCACTTTACTTGCTTGAGAAAGAAGACTGTTCAATAAACCCGTTTATTGAAAACGCCTGTCTCTCTATTTCTCTGCACCTCTGTTGAAACAAAGCATGCACGATTGACTGAGTAAAATATCTATCTTTTGTTTCCACAACTCTGAAGATCAGTTTTATTCTTGGGAAAACAAAGTTGCCATGTTTATGCGGTTGTCAGAAACAAATCTCTTCTTGTGTATTCAAGAAAGTTTCTAGTGACCTCTGAGCTAGCTGGCACTCACAATTAAGTCTAATATTGTCGATAGAGTCCTACTCGACCTAAGCCCTACGTCAAATCTATAGGATATACTATTCCAATGCGCAGAGCCTATTGGGAATATACGAACTACACTACACGTCTTTCATCTGACGGCCATGGCCTGAATGACGATATTCCATTGGCACCCTTAAATGTCAGATGAGGTTCACTACCTCCATATGAACCACATGGTCCAATCAGTTTACCAATGACAACATAACGGCATGTTCTGTGTCCCCTATAGCATGCTCATGCATGATGTTTTCACGCAGCCCTATAATGGGGTTACCACCACTGAATGACATAATTGACATAGATGATTATGGCAACGCTAATGACGCAAACTTACACCATGTCAATTGCACTGAGTATTAACAAACCCCGGGGAGCACTACATGGTTGCTCTCTGAGTTCACGCCAACTGGTATGCTTACATGAGTGCTAGGACCCCCGCTCACGTGCCCAGTTGGGTTATCATCCCATACTTACATGACAATTTTTATCAGGGATATACTGCTCGGGGCTTACAAAGATTAATTTGTGCACGCACAACGTAGTAGTCATTCAGGTCCCCGTGGGTCCCACTGGATCCCAGAATTCTCGTTATCTATGGATCCGCATACAGTATATTACACTACAAGATGGCCGCTACCTTTCACTGAGCAGTACACCTCACAGAGCAGTTTACTTTACACTCATCACATGTCCCCGTGAACACGCCCCTGGAATCTGCCCCGCCCCTCAGCATCGTCGGAAAGTACTTCAGCGCAAGTTCCTGACAACGATGGTCTTCCCGGTCCAGGTGGAGAGGGGTAGGTAATCCGGCCCACTCCGGCGTACAGAAAAGTGATTACATGGTCTGCAGGTTTTGCCCGTTTTGCTGTGCCTTGATATCATGTTGATGGGGGGGGGGGGTTGCTGACTGAAAACCTTAATTGCTACCACCTCGGCTCCCCTCCAACTGTATCTTTCAGTGAGCACATAGACGGCGGTTTTTGAGTGACTCACCGCTCACGGAGGGACTCCCTCAGTTCTGGAGGTTAGAGCCCTCCATGCGCAGACTTGTGTTACCTTTTCACACACCGCCATCGACCTTACCTGGGTGCGGCTGCGAGAAGGATCCGCTTGGGGTAGTGGATAAGTGAGGGTCTCCTTCTGCCCGTTAGCCATACACACCAGGCATTGCGATGCATGAGTCATCAATAACCGTGCATCCCATCGCTACAACTGTGGCTGACACTACCTTCCACACTATCCTTCACTTACAGGTCACCAGACACTGGGTGTCCCCGATCTGCATTGGACACGGATTGGAGCGTAACTATTTACTGAGATAGGTGAATGGAATGACATGTAGATCCACTCCGTTTGCATACACCCTTAAGCGCATGAGGCATTGGTCTTACAATCTTCTGTTTTTAACACTTTTAAATGCCTGTTTTTAACATCACACTGTGATAAGTCACTTGTCCTGATTGGAGGTCATCATTGACACCTCCTTATATACCACTATCACTTTTTGTATGGATTACCACGGAGAGAGAGAGTTGAAAGTGTGTGCTGAAGATAGTTCTACCTGCATACCACTAATACAGTTGTGATTACTTTCTGTATTTCTCTTAGGTTGCCCAATAATACTGGTGAGATTGTTTTCCACAGTACTAAGATGTGGTAGGTACATGCATTCACCACATTGTGTAGATAGTTTATGCACTAGGACCTTAAGAATTGCAAGAATCGCTATGACCACGAGGCATGAAACATGCTGACCGGCGGAGTTGAGCAAAGCAAGACTGAACCTTAAAGTCAGAAAGCTGCAACTCTTATTTTGTTTTTAATCAGGTGGATAGCCATCCTGAATAAAGTCGTTTTTTGACTATCCAACCTGTTTTAATCACCATTTCTATTACAGCTACACCAACTAGGCCCCTCACACCCACTGCACCAAACGGCAAGGAACAAAAGATCTCTGTTAAAGAGCCCCTTTATGGGTGCCCGTCGGGTATTGCAGAGCCGATCCGACATGGGGCAGGTCCATATGATGAAGCATGACACCTAGCTGGCTGGGTGTGTGAGGACCCTAGTTCCGACAGGAGGAATTCCTTTCCTCCCTCCGCTCCAGCGACTCTGACTAATCATTTGATCAGCGGCCTCTGTTTTCTCCTTGTTCTATCCGAGGAACTTCATACCCTTTTTTCTCACACCTTCACATAAATGACAGATAACTCGCAATCACAAAGCAACCATTGTTACAAAGATAAAGTACATTGGGCAACTATTAAGTAGTAAAAAGATGCTGCTCCAATTTATGGAGCTTTGTATGATATATATGGGGATAAATTTAACATTCCGATGATCTTAGTGTATTAGCGGCACTGCTTTGGTAATTTAAATTGTAGGCACGTATCCAGATAACAAAGGGAGCCCATATGTCCCTGGGTCTCAAGGCAACCGGCATAATTTCCCAAAAAATAGTCAGCTGCTCCTGGCAATAGGATATATCCAATACCCAGGACATTATAGAGGGTCTACCAGTGTGCCCCCAGCACAATGTCACTATCCTCTTCGCCAACAACAGCATCATAGCCAACAACCTTTGAGAACCCACCGGAGTCTCCTTAACGTAGCCCAGCAATTCTATCAGAGGTGTCGGAGCTAGCTGCCGCACCAGGATCTCCCGGAGGTTGTCAAATATCTGTACCCAAAAATCAGTGATAGGAGGGCAATTCCAAGCTAGGTGCAGGAAAGAGGCGTTCTCGGCTCCACATTTCCAACAGTTTGTGTCTGCTCGAATGCCCATGCGCTGTAATTGAGTGGGGGTGCGATAGTAACGGTTCTGGAATTTAAAATGTATTAATCAGAGTTTATAGTTGGGGGATAGCAGCTCTAATTGTTCACAGCAGAATCGCCATTGTTCATTTTTGACTGGTGTCTGTAGCGCTGAGTTCCAGCCCATCTGTGCTCTGGTTTCGATTATCGAACAATTACGCTGCATAAGGGAGTAGAGGCGCGTAATTAATTTGCTGGGTGAGGGAGTAGTGAGCATGTGCTCTATAGCTAATAATGTGGGCAGAGGTTCTGGGAATGTTTTATGAATCTCACGGCAGGTGGTCCTGATGTGATAATATAGTAATAGGTCCAATGATCTCCCCGGTTGTTCACCAGATAATGAGGGGGGGGGTCGAGAAAGGTGTCTCCTAGGCATACTGTAGCATATGTTGTCACTCCCATTCTTTTAGCCCTAATCCCATTACTCCTGTCTATGATCGGTGGCATTTGCGGGTTGTCAGCCAGAGAACAGGATGGAGCATATTGTACATCGGCCTTAGATCTGGTCAGAACAGCGCTTCAGTGGTGTTAATATCTTTCTTAGGCCAGTGATATGGTTGATATAATGCTACCGTGAGATGGATATGGGCTTCTATGTCTGCCTCGATCGCTGTATGAGGCTGAAATGGCAGAGGGTGGAACCAGTAATGTAGAAATTGAGATTGCGCACAATAAGCATTTAAAGGAATATCTGGGGCCCCCATGCCGCCCTGATTTAACTGGAGCGTTAATACTTTCAATGCGATCCTAGCCTGCCCATCAGCCCAAACTAGGGATATCTTCAGCAATCTTAGTTTGTGAAAAAAAGCTTAAGTAAGTGGTAGAGGTAAATTGACAAAGATGTATAGGAATTTGGGGAGAACTATCATTTTAGCGATCGCAATTCTTCCTGTGAGGAACAGCAGTAACTTAGACCATGTTGCTACGTTGACCACCAGCCAGGAAATAGTTTGTCCATAGTTCATATTTCACAGTTCTTGCACATCTCTGCTTAACCAAATCCCTAATTTTTTTACAGGGTCCTCCGCCCATGCAAGAGGGTAAACTAGCGCAAATTGTTCGGGCAGTGGTGAGAGGAAAGAGCGTAGATTTAGGCCAATTGATCTGGATGTCAGAAAGGCTGCCAAATTTTGTGATCTCATGGAGAACAGGTGGTAGGTTTACTGCGGTGTCATTAATATATAATGTTATATCATCAGTGTAAAGTGAAACAATTTAGCCTGAGATATGAACCCTGGGCCTCTAGCCGTATGGTGAAGCTTTAGTCCTGCCGCAAATGGCTCCATCGCCACAGCAAAGAGGAGCGGGGATAAGGGGCATCTCTGCCTGGTACCACGAGTAATATGAAATGCCTCATATATCAGGCCATTCACCAGCAGTCGAGCCATAGGCTCCGAATATGATAATCTAATTTGCTGAATGAATAATGGGCTTAATCCCAAATGTGTTAGAACCGCAAATAGGTAAGGCCACTCCAGGGTATCAAAAGCCTTAGTTGCATCTTAGAGGGCAGCCGGCGCAGGCCTATCTGGGCGAAGATAGTGGAGGACTGCAAATAAAGTGCATAGGTTGTGGGCTGTATATCTTTTCAGTATAAACCCAGATTGATCAGGACTGGCAATAAGGGACAACAGTGGTTGCAATCTACTGGCCAGAAGCTTAGCATATATCTTGTTATCAATATTTATTAAGGTTAAGGGACGGTATGAGTTTTTTAGTCCAGGATCTTTCTCCGGCTTCAACAGTGTCAAGATGACCGCTTCGTGCATTGTGGGGGGCCGCCTACCGCTTTCAACTGCGTCTTGATATACCCTCAGCAATTTCGGGGCTAGCAGGGATGCATAACATTTATAAAAAGCAGTGGTTAGGCCATCCAGACTGGGTGCCTTATCATTAGGGAGGCTTTTTATGGTCTTGATTACGTCTTCTGTGGTGAAGGGCTAATTTAGATGCGCCCTATGCTCTCTACTCAGCCAGAGCAGTTCTAGGGAGTCCAAATATGCTTTTATTTCTCCGGCATATGTGGAATTTTAGATGTGTATAATGAGGTGTAGTCGTTTTTTAAAATTCTCTAAGATCTCCTGTGGCCCCCGAGTAGGCTCTGTGTTCTCATCAGTCAATTCAGTGATGAGGGTTGAGCTAGTAGTTTTCCGAAGAAGGGATGCGAGAGTTTAACCAGGTCTGTCACCTTCACTGTAGCGTCTAGCTTGTGTGTACTTTCCTAGAAACTTAACCTCTCTCTCTGCGCCCCTTCTCCGCATTCCATGAGTTTCTCCTTAATGTGTGAAATGTGTTGGGTCCTTCGTGGAGTAGTACTTCAGTTCAGTATCTTGGATATGCGCCTCTAGTTTAGTAAGTGATTGCCTAATGGCCTTCAGCACCCCTGTCTGTCTTTCTATGCAATGCCCCCAAATAAACACCTTAAAGGCTTCCAAGAGTGAAGCCAGAAAGGACAATGATCCCTCATTTAGTGAAAAATATTCAATTATATCCCCTCTTATTTCTTCTTTGAAAGCAGCGACTAATAGCGCCCTATGTGGGAGCCTCCAGCTAAATGGTCTGCCCGCTATGGCTGGAAACTGTATCCTCAAGAGGCAGGGAGTGTGATCAGACAAGGTCCACGGGACATGCTTAATATCAACAGCCCAGGACGCCATGTCTCTCAAAATTAGCCAATAATCTAAGCGGGACCAGGCGGTATGATGTGATGTGATGCATGTGCCTTCGGCTCTATCGGGGCTCCACTGCCTCCAGATGTCAACTAACCCCCCATCCCCTATTATGTTATTCAAAACTATACTAGTGTTACGGTCCTCCCTTCTAGCCGTCCCCTTGCGATCCATTGTGTAATCCTTGATTGCATTAAAGTCCCCCCCAGATAACTGTGTCACATCCTATTGATGTAATGTTTTCCCAAATGCCTGCAAAAAAGTCTGGGTCATCTATAGTAGGATCATAGATCACTGAGAGGACTATTCTAGTGTGGCCCAACTGCCCATCTACAATAACAAATCAAATAGTCCATCTGGTGATGTCAATGTGCGTGCCATTCGCCATGCTATTCCTCGCCTAACCAAAACCGCAACTCCTCTCGCATTGTTAGAGTAAGCCGCATTGTATATCTTTCCCCAATGTCTATGCTGTAGTTTTGTACTTGTAGTGTCTTGCAAATGTGTCTCTTGAAGAAAACAAATATCTATTTTATGTCTTGACAGCTAGGAATGCATAAGTCTAGTTTTCTATGATCATTTAAGCCCCTAATATTCCACGTCAGAAAATTAAATGTCATCATAGCTGCTCAGTAGGTATGTTGTACTTGCTGCAGGGCTCGATGAGTAAGGTGTCATCTTGTGCTTGTGCATCCGTGCCTATGCATAGTGTTCGACTGTGCATTATACTGGCATATAATATTGACCGCACATAAGCCATAAAGCGTACATGTGTCTGTGATTCCCTGTCTCCTACAATAACAACTTCAAACCCCCAATTACCACCTCCCCACTCCAACCACCCAATCAGGTTGAGCAATGCTACCAACCCCCTCCATCTAATCAAACAAGTCCCCAGTATTTAAATGCAAACCAGAAATGGGAGCCTTCCCTGTTGGCAAGGAGTCGCCTGCATACTGCCCAGCCCGAAAGCAGGCTGGCCGAGCTTTGCAGGTAGGTTGGGCGAAAGATATTAGTGAGGACCGGCTACAATATCATCAGCTTTCCACCGAGGCCACTCAGTTGTTGTGTATAGTCAACATTTACACCAGATGCAGCATTCTAATAGCAGTTCATCATTATCACTTAGGGCTTCGTTGTGAGGAAAACTATATATCTATATGTTTGCATCAGCCAAATAAGTGAATCAATCCCATATTCTCCTCCGAACTATCTCAGACCCACTGAGCTAACTAGGTCTGCTCTGACCAAACTGCTTGCTTTGTGCTCCTAAACACCCCACCCCCTTTACATATCTATTAAAGCATGACCCCAGGACCTGTATTGTCCTCTTTGACACGTCTTGGGTTAACATCTGTGAAAAGCCTCTGAATCTTGCAGGTTGGCTTACACTTGCTTTCTGGTCCCTTGTGCCCTTCTATTGCTCTATGTCCTGGGCTTGCATGACACTTCTATTTGTATATGTACAACCGTATTTGGTCTTGTCCACATCTTATGAATTTACTGATGACTGCACTTTCTGCCCTATATATTCTCCTGTGAATGTGAGGGGCAGAAGAAGCTTGTCCCAAGCTTGTTCCAAGGCGTGACACTGTGTCTACGTTCTACCTTGGCATGCCAATAAACGGACAAAGGTGCACGAACATTTCCTGTGTTTTGTGGCAGCTGGGGTCTGTTTCCTTTGTGTCGCTCTGAGGAGGGTTGGATAATTTATTATCCAACTTAATGGGTTTATTACTCAACAGCAGTGGCGTCAGAAGTGAGAGGCATTGAAGGACTGTAATGTCACCAGTTGGTAAGTAGGCTGTAAAGCTAAAATAACTTGCTGGAGTGACCTTTCAGTGTTTCAAATGCTCAGTTAGAACATAGTATTTTTTTTTAAAGAGAAGGGGTAGTAACTGGCATCTAATCTATCTAGGGGACTGCAGAGAAACATAGATTTATTTTCATCATTTATTGAATTCTTTTCCATCAGTGATTGAAATTTTTTATCATCATTGAAATCTTTCTCTGTATCAATACCTTGGAATTGATATGCGACAGGGGTCTACGGGACCCCATACACGCAACAGGAGAGCCTAGGATGGAGAATAATTTATGAACCAAGAGTAGAGGGACGAAGAAATAAAAACAACCCTCCCAGAGTGTAGTGTGGGAAGCATTGACTATTGGCTGGCTGCAGGACACAAGGAAATGATTTTCAAATTTGCATTGTTCTGTCATTGATCAATGACTGTATTTAATTATGTTTATGTGTTGATCTTTAAAAGTATTGTCCCGATATGTTTCTTTGAAATGTGTCTTTAAGTGATATCAAAACAAATTGCATCGGAGAAGTCAAATTGTTTTATGTGATGTCTGAGTGATCCAAAGCTGCTGATTTTTTCTCTCAAGTCTCTATATCCAAATCTTAACAAATCTTTCCTTCCAGAAGACAAATCTGTTTATGTTTCAGGGTTTAAAATTGTGAGTGAAGGGCACAATGGGCACCAGCAATTCTAAAGGAACTATGGAGGTGGTAAGGCCTCGCATGGTGAAAAAGACAAAACAATTGTTTAAACAACTGTCATTAGAGAAGGATTTTAAATTACCAGCAGATAGCGCTGCAGCTCAGGTTGTAAAAGATACACATTGTTTAGAATATGTAACTCCTTTTTGAGCGCTAGTATGGACGTGGAAAGGGAATGTATGGCTGTGGCCTAGATTTGGCTCTCTTGAGATGGATGATATTGAATGCTTGACAGAAAGTATACACTTAAAGGGTGACCCATCATGGGATTCACATTATGTAAAAGATTGTTTACAGTAGTGGCTTTCAATTGCAAAAAATAAAGCTCTCCTTTAAAAAAAGAAAGGCCAGGGGAATGCCTCCACTGAAAATACAGAATGTTCTGCAATAGCAATGGTGAATAGTGAGTGCAAGAAACCTACTAAAAAGAGCTGGAATTAGCAAAAGATTGGCCCACATCTTATAGTCAGTGTTTATTGGAATTAAGTAACTATGTGCAAACAGAACAGCATTTGTTGTCATTATGGCAAAAGTGTGAGTTTTCAACAATTGAAGCAGACCGGGTTAAAGAAATATCAAATGCCACTACTTCTAGACGGGCTGCTGCTCTGCTATGTATTTGGACGCACTGCCAAGTACATATTGACATAAATAAGTTAAAAAAACAGTTTATCACCACCAAGCGTCAAGGCCTTTTTTGTCAAACTGGGGGAAGGAACAGACAATGAGCAAATAACTAGTAGCAAATTGACTGAGGAGGAGATTTTGTTGCCAACTAAGGAAGAAAGGAAAAGACAGAGAGTACATGCAAATAGTGAACTTAATTCCTGGGTCTCAGATAGAATCAGCAATGACAACAGTCACCAAACATTTGGACAAAATATCGAGTCTGCAGGGCCTCTTTTTCCTGCACCTCAATTCTTATCCCCTCCTCCAGCAACTTCAATTTACCCACCACTTTCAGGCCCCTACATACAGTGTGAAAGACATAACACACCTGAGCAAGCACTGGCTTCACAACCAAGCTTAGCATGTGTACCTTATTTCCACATATCCCTGGAAGGTGATTTAACTAGGGTACCCTACATACCAACTAGCCCCAGAGAGGGTAGTTTTAGAAAACCAGTCCTGAATGGGCACTTATCCTTAGGAGGGGACATGCTACATGCTTTTGAATCCCCAGCCCAACCTTCCACTTTTGGTCTGAGGGAAGATTTACGGCTGAGTACAAAAGAAAGAAAAGATGAGGAGGAACATGAGCAGTTGACACACCTGAGGTAAAAGGCAGATGAGTTCCAAGAAGAAGTAAACACTGATAGGGAGGAAATACAACGCTCTATTAATAAATTACAGGATAAGCTAGAGAGGAGGGAACGGCTGATAAATATTCGGTCACGCATACAGACCCTAAAGGGAAAGGGTGAGAACTCATATACTGATGACATACTATTGAACAATAAACTTACTGCACCAAAAATAGTGTTGGGGGGACAGCCATTCTAAAGCCATGGGCCCCCTTGGAGGCTACCCAAATGCTATTAAAAATAGGATATGGGAGCAGATGGTCTTTAGTAAAAAAAGTGCATTCCAAATTCCACAGGAAAGGGATTGGACCATACTGACTAATAATATGGATGTCACAGAAAATAGATTGATTAATTGGTTAGAGTCTATCAGGGACACAATTAATGGCCTAGCAGTTAAACATGGTGATTTTTCTCAAGTCACTGCCACGTTGCAGAAGCCAGGTGAGTCAGTAGCTGATTACATCTAAAGGTACAATGAAGCATGGGATAATAATACAGGGGTACCGCGCACCACAGATGCCTATAAGTTATTGGCTGCGCAAACCCTAATGAATGGATTGCTAGCTTCTATGGCCCACAGTTGTAAACTACGCGACCTTTATTGGTCCACTAAAGGATTTCACGAGTTGTGCACGCTTCTCATAACTATGGAAAGAGATGGTATTTTTAAGGTAAGGAAGGACATCGCTAAAAATGACAAAGGAATGATGTTGCAGCAAGTACAAAGAGAGGAGGAGCAGGAGGGAATGTACTATCAGGGGGCACAGCAAAGACAGGATAATGGACAAGGATACCAGAGGAGAGACAAGAGTAGGGATCGGTGCTATAATTGCCAGAGGTATGGGCACTGGGGACGCAATTGTAGAAATAATAGAGGTAGAAGGGACTGGAATGAGAGAAGTGACCAGAATAATAGAAATGATAGAAACAGGAATGAAAGGTTTGACAGAAATGAGACCCAGCCATCTGCACCACCCATGGCCAGAGACTTGAAGCAGACCCAGCACTCCCTGAGGAATCCTTTCCAGGAGCAACATGGATCAGCATAGGACCACACGGAGAGAGAGATGGGGCAAACTGCAGCAAGCAGAGTCCAGTGCTTTATGAAGAAGGTATCAGAAACACCAGAGGGGAATCCCATGTTTCAAATTAAGGTAGGAGATAAAGAGATCGATTTCCTAATAGACAGTGGTGCAAACCTATCCGCAGTAAGAAACAAGTTGGGTCCTGGTAGTGATGAAAAAGTTAATACTATAACAGTAAATGGAATGATGATGCATGAAGAATTGTCAGAACCCCTACCAGTTTCTGTTGATGACTTCACAATGACCCATCAGTTTCTGCTGTCACCAGATGCACACATCAATTTGCTGAGGAGCGACCTCCTCTGTAAATTGCATGCAACGTTATATTTTTCACAAAATGGGATTTACTTACAAGTACCTAAGGACAGGTTAGAAATGGCTAATAGAGCACTTACTGCTTGCAAATTAAGTGAGGACTCTGTGTTATGTGCACCCCCGTCTTCTCTCTCTCTCCAACACGTTACAAATGAACTCCATTACATGGAGATTTTTATGACAACATGGTTCATGAACTGTTTAAATACAGCTCTGACATGGTGAGTGAATTTGTCACTCATTTAGTGTAGTTGATATTAGTACCTGAGCCCATACACTGCGCTGCAGCATTTTTCAGAGGAGCAGTACCTGAATGGTATGCCTACAGGGCAGACAAACATTTGCACTGGACAATGGAGTTGCTTGAGCACACATTATATGTAGGAAAAGAAGGGTGTACAGTGAGAATTGAACTAAAACCACAGGAAATATGGTTATTTCAAGTGACAGATTCTGAATCACATGTATCCATAGCTGTAGCACCATGTTACTACCCTAAGGATTTGGGCCCCATGGTCAAATGTCTTCAGGACTTACCTAGAACTAAGGATTTTACATTACCTTTATGAATGGTGTCTGTGTTAGGAGATGGAGAATGGTGGTGTTGGACGTTATGTGTGAACAGAAAGGGCAGGACTGCAGTTTTTCACAAATTTGAAGGGAATATGGCTTTACAGCTGACTAAAAACAAGGTCCTAGAGCAAGTGAACTCAGAGGTTTGGGAAAAACACAAAAAAGAGGCAGGTTTATTGAAAACATGCCCTCCCCATAAAGTGACACTTGAAGAGAATGCTGAATTACCTTATGTGTCAGTACAGGTTGTCACCCCAGGCAGAGGAGGGAATAAAATCTGTGATTGAATCTCTCTTGCAACAAGGTATCATTAAAAAGACATCCAGCCCCTGTAATAGTCATATCATTCCATTACCCAAGGGCAATACTGGGCAGTATAGGTTCATACAGGACTTACAACAGATAAACAACATTGTGGTTCTCTTAGCACCTGTTGTGCCTAACACCAATACTATATTATCTTCTATACCTGTAGAGGCAGAGTACTCTTCAGTCATTGATCTCTCCTCTGCGTTTTTCAGTATTAGAGTCCATCTAGAGAGTGAGTACCTTTTTGCTTTCACAGTGAAGGATACCCAATTTACTTTCAGAAGACTGGCACAAGGCTATACTGAGAGTCCCATGGTCTAGGCGCAGGCAGTAAAGAGAGACCTGGATAGACTACACCTGAAAGGAGGTAACATCATCTTGCAGTACGCTGACGATCTACTTGTGGAATCTCCATCACTTGAAACCTGTGAAAAAGATACTGTAGCGCTGCTGAATCACCTCCAGGAGAGAGGACACAAAGCTTCATTGTCAAAATTCCAGTGCTGCCACAAAGAGGTGACTTACCTGGGTTATGTGGTATTCAAAGGTACACGCCGCATATCACCTGACAGGATAAAACTGATTCAGGGCATGCAGCCTCCGTCCACCAAGAAAGGAATGCTGTCACTCCTGGGGATGATGAACTGCTGCCTCCAGTGGACCCCTGAGTACAGATCCTATGATACCATCCTGCGACAATGTACACTACAAGGTGCTCCCAACAACATTGTATGGACTAATGAACTTGCAAACTGTTTTAAGAAACTGAAAGAGACTTTTTGTACTGCGCCAGCCCTGGGGCTACCTAATTGCCAACTGCCCTTTCATCTCTATGTGTCAGAGCAAAATGGCATTGCAAGTGGTGTGCTGACACAGCAGCATGGCTCAGGAAAAAGACCTGTGGCATACTACTCCGTGACTTTGCCTGCAGCAGTAACTGGGCATCCAGCTTGTTTGAGAGCAGTGGCATCAGCAGCTGTGATGGTAGAGAGGACGGCTCCCATTGTGTTGGACTACTCTTGTATTGTTTATGTGCCACATTCGATACAGTTGTTGTTGTCCTCTGCAGCAGCACAACATTTTTTGGCGGCCAGGCAAACAGGTTATGAGGTCACTCTGTTGTCTAACACCAATATCACCATTAAAAGATGTCCACCTGTTAATTTGGAAACATTATTACCTCCACTAGGTGATTCAGATGAGACCCCTGAGCATGACCGTGTTGAAGTTGTAGAGACATGCACCACACCCAGATCAGATTTGCAGCAAACACCATTAGAAAAACTGACTATGAGTGGTACACTGACAGTTCCTTCAGAAGACTAACAGATACTGATTACAGAGCAGGGTATGCTATAACAACAGTAGACACCATAGTTGAAAGTGTAGCCCTCCCCCCTGGCACATCTGCCCAGCAAGCTGAGCTGTATGCTGTAACAAGAGCATGCATCCTAGCTGAAGGGAAAGATGTTAATATTTACACTGTTTCACGTTATGCCTTTGGAGTTGTTCATGATTTTGGCCAGCTGTGGCAGTATCGTGGTTTCATAACAGCAGCAGGACGCCCCATTCAAAATGCCCCCTTAGTAAAGAATTTGCTACAGGCAATGCTACTCCCCAACAGAATAGCAGTAATAAAATGTGAGGCACATACAGGAGCTAATACTGAGATAGCTAGAGGTAACGCGATGTCTGACACAGCAGCAAAAAAGAGCATGTTACAGTCAGTACAGATGGTGCCTTCGATGGCAAAAACTATTCCAAAAATACAGCTGATTCAGAGACAATTGTTGCTAGCTGATGTGAAAGAAGCACAATGGTCTGCACCTCCAGAGGAAGAAAGAGCGTGGATAGATGCTGGATGTGAGCCAAATGATGAGGGATTGTGGGTCCACCAGGATGGGAGGCCTGTGGCCCTAAACAGTATGTTCCTGCCCCTTACAAGGCTTGCCATGGACCCACTCACATGGCTCAAGGAGGTATGAATGCTTTGATTAGACAAGAATGGTATGCACCAGGGATCACAGCTTTCACTGCGCAATTCTGCTCCCAATGTCTTGCCTGTGCCCAACATGCTAAAGGTCGGTCCCCCGCTACCCATGATCACTTGCCAGTACCAGAGGGTCCCTTTACCAACATTCAAATAGACTTTGCCTATTTGCCCCCAGTGAATGGATTAAAATATTTGCTGGTATGTGTGGATCAATTTTTAAAATGGGTGGAGGCGTTTCCCACTAGGAAGAATGATGCAGCAACTGTTGTCCGATGCTTGATGAAAGATTTAATACCCCAATATGGGGTCCCCCAGAGCATAAACAGTGACAGAGGGGTGAATTTGTTGCTGCCATTGTGGAAAAGAAGTGTGACTGTTTGGGAACAGAGTGGAAACTGCATGCCCCTTACCACCCACAAAGTTCAGGCCCGGTGGGGAAAATGAACGCCACAATAAAACATAAATTAGCCAAAACAACTGATGCAACAGGCCTGAAATGGCCAGATGCGTTGCCTTTATTGCTGCTTGCCATAAGAGCAACACCATCTAGAACAACTCTCTTGTCCCCCCATGAGGTATTGATGGGGCGGCCTATGTCGGTGGGGTTGAGGTTGCCTCTCACAGCATCTCAAGCAGCACTGCTGTGGACGGATGAGCAGATTTCTGACTATGCTGTACAATTGTCAGTGGTATTGATGCATCACCATCTCTAGGTGAATGAAGCTTTGCCCCATCCTTCCTTAGAACAAACACAGCCTTTTAAACATGGCAAATTGGTCATGGTGAGAAAAATAAAAAATGTTTCTCTTACTTCTAGGTGAACTGGACCCCACGTTGTGCTCCTGGTTACCAGAACATCACTAAAGGGACAGGGACATCCGGAGTGGCTGCACGGAACATGAAGCAGGGCTGCACCAACAATGCCTGAGGCAAAGGCACCTTTAACAGATGAGCACTGGCCACAAGTGGAGCAGAGCGAAACACAGGACAAGGGGGAGACAGACCAGACCTTTCATAACAACAACGCTGAGGGTCCATTATCAAGTACCAACTGATGCTGTTGAGTAAAGCATGCAGTGCAGGCCCGTGAAACCGCCCCTGAAGAAGACGACTACGGACCAGGAGGAGAAGCAGATGACAGCGCACCACAAGAACTTTCATTATTGACACTTACAGTACTACCCTGGAACTGAGACAGAAAGACACTGCCTAACATTTTAAATTCTGAAAGTGACATTTACCGCTGCCGAGAAAATGCATTGCATTATGCTAACAATATTGTTAGTACCTTAATTATGTGTGTGCTACCTGTACTGCAACAACCTACTGACCATCCCCTCATTGCAGTACATGAGAAAGTTGCCCAGGCTTTAGGTCTTCAAAATTGCTGGATTTGTAGGGAATTATCCAGACACCCCTGTGACCCAATTGGCCTTTATGAAACACCAGTGCCTATACAAAATTATGCGCAGGAAATAGGATGCCTCATATCCAATGTAACCTGGGATTGTGGAGAAGGAAGGATTAGATGGTACCCACGTTGTACCATACTGCCAAATATTCAAGCCCAATACTAAGTGTCTCCTACAGTAGAATACAAAGACAAGGAAAAAGCATTTCCTGTATGTTTAAAGCATCATGTTTCAGGATATAACCCAGCTTTGCGATACTTAGGACATTTAAAAAGTAGCCAGTGTCCTAACATATTAGAATTTGATAATATCACAGGGAATTGAAACATAAAAGACAGACGATAGCAAGTAGGAACTGGATAGCTAAGGTACGAAGAAAACAAGTAAACTATACTTTGCATTACTGGAACATCCCCGTAGATGGAGAGACACTATTAATAACACCTGATGGTCTTCTATATGATCCATTTATTGAGCAAAAGAATAAGCATGCTAGGGCACCAAATGTGATTTCTAAAATATTAGAATACCCCTTTTGGTCAGCCTGCTACTCATACATGGCACCATGGGCAAACGTTACGCTTATAAATTCTTCATGGATTGATAACAAATGGTGTGATCAATTCCAAAACACTTTTCCTGAAGGGGTAGGCCTTCAGCTAAGTAAATATCACACATTAGACGCACAGTTACAGGGCGGAATGTATTTTGTTTGTGGCACTAAAGCATACAAGGTGCTTCCCCGGCACTGGGAATGCATGTGTGCTATTTCTTATCTTACACCAAACATTTCAGTCATGCCATACATTGCAGCCCAAGAGCCACTAAATTTGGGGAGTTTTGCTCTTAGATATAAAAGAGATATACATACACCTATTCTGGAAACTAGACAATGTCTATTCTTTGAACTAATGCGTATATTTATCCCTGGATATGAGGTATATGATTTAGAATTAGCTCTAGTTAATATGTCTGCTGAGCTAGCTGTAGCATTCAATGCAACAAGAGATGCACTTCAACAGTTTCAGATGGAAATTAACTCAGTAGCTGCCATGACTATTCAACACCGAATTGCACTTGCCCTCCTGACCCTACAACAAGAAGGACTGTGTGTTTTATTAAATTCCTCTTGCTGTTATTTTTTAAACAAAAGTGGAAACATAGCAAGGGAAGTGGCACAAATTAAGAATGCAGTTCAGATATTCTGTGGAGCAGGGAAAATTACAGATTCTGATGACTGGTCCTGGCTAAGGTCATGGCTACCAACAGGGTGGTTAAAGCACTTACTTTTAGAGCTACTGGGTATCTTTTTAACACCAGTGATATTTTTGTGTTGTCTTCAGTGTTGCTGCTCCATGGTACAGCAATTGTGTAGTAAAAGGATCCATTCAATTTCCGCAGTTAAAATTCTACCTCCTACAGAGCAGGAGCTAGCTTACAATCCAAATACAACAAGATGTAGAGAAAGCACATAAAGAAACATTTCAATTAATGCCTATAGCTATATAATATAAATGCATTGAGTATTAGTATATAATTGTATCTATGTTGAAAAATGAATACCTCTTGGATGGGTCTATGACAATATATGCATTTATTTAAACACTGTGTAATACTAGTCAAAGATATGTACTTTTTCTATACTTTATATTTCTACCATATGTATATATTCATATTTTTCTTACAATGGTATTTGATATTGCTACAAAAAGGAGGGATATTGTGAGGAAAAATATATATCTATATGTTTGCATCAGCCAAATAAGTGAATCAATCCCATATTCTCCTCCACACTATCTCAGACCCACTGAGCTAACTAGGTCTGCTTTGACCAAACTGCTTGCTCTGTGCTCCTAAACACCCTTCCCTTACAAATCTATTAAAGATTGACTCCAGGACCTGTATTGCCCTCTTTGACACGTCCTGGGTTAACAGCTGTGAAAAGCCTCTGAATCTTGCAGGTTGGCTTAAACTTGCTTTCTGGTCCCTTGTACCCTTATATTGCTCTATGTACGTACTGGGCTTGCATGACACTTCTATTTGTATTTGTACAACCATATTTGGCCTTGTCCACATATTATGATTTTACTGATGACTGCTCTTTCTGCCCTATATATTCTCCTATGAATATCTATGAGGGGCAGAAGAAGCATGTTCTAAAATGTGACACTGCGTCTGCCTTCTGCCTTGGCATGCCAATAAACGGACAAAGGTGCAAGAAAATGTACTGTGTTTTGTGGCAGCTGGGGTCTGTTTGCTTTGCGTCGCTCTGAGAAGGGTTGGAGGATTTATTACCCAACTTAATGGATTTCTTACCCAACATTCATTCTCCGATACCCTTTTGGCAGGACTAGTCTGTTTACGTTTGCGTCGTATGTGCTTGGCGTACTTTAGTGCAGTCTTGACTTCAGTGAAGAAATTAACTTAATTTTCATGTGTCACTTTCAATTTTCAATTTTGCGGATAAAGCAAGGCGTAGCTTGTGCCAGCGTCCTGTAGCATTCACTTGATTGGGATGCATTTGTGCCTTACAGCCTCTACCTGCGGGGTGAAATCTGGATAAAACACTATCTGGTTGCCCTTATGTAGTATGTTCCCTCTTTCTCCGGTGCTGCGCAAAATGAAACCACGGGCGTGATAGTTCAGAATCCTGGCCAGTGTCGGACAGGGTGTGGCTCCCACAGGGGGCTTTGGGCCCAGTGTTCGGTGCGGTAGGAGAACAATTTGCTGCTGGAGGTCGCTCTTCGGATGCGAGGGACAGAAGCGTGGGTGAGGAGCTTGAAGGTGATCCTCTTGTTGATGGGCAGCCAGTGCAGGTCAGTGCAGGTCTCTCAGGTGGCGTGTGATGTGGCTGTGTCGAGGGATGTCGAGGATCATGCGGGTCGAGGCGTACTGTATGCGTTGTAGTCGTTTCAGCAGCTTGGCCGGGGCTCCTGCGTAGAGGGCATTTCCATAGTCCAGCCTGCTGCTTTCGAGGGCCTGGGTGACCGTTCTTCTTGTGTCATTGGGAATCCATCTGTAAATCTTGCGGAGCATGCGGAGGGTGTTGAAGCAGGAGGATTAGATGTTGTTGACTTGCTGGGTAATGGAGATTGTTGAGTCGAGGATGAACCCCAGGTTGCGTACATGGTCGGTGGGTGTTGGTGCTGCTTCCAGGGCAGTCGGCCACCAGGAGTGGTCCCAGGCTGAGGGGGTGGAGCCTAGGGTGAGGACCTCCATCTTGTCCGAGATCAGCTTCTTACTGCTGTTTTTCATGCATTCGGCGACGGCTTTCATTCCTTCGTGGAGGTTGGTTTTGGCGGCGAGTGGATCCTTGATGAGGGAGAGGATCAGCTGTGTGTCGTCAGCTTAGGAGATGATGTTGAGGTTGTGCAGTCTGGTGATGTGGGCAAGCGGACCATGTAGATGTTGAACAATGTCGGGCTGAGGGATCCTTGGGGTAAGCCGCAGATGATCTTGGAGGCTTCGGATCGGAAAGTTGGAAGTGGATGCTCTGGGTTATGCTGGAGAGGAAGGAGGTGATAGAGTCCAATGCTTTGACTCGGATTCCTGCGTCATGGAGGCTTGTGCATAGGGTGCGGTGGCAGACCGTGTCGAAGGTGGCTGATAGGTCCAGGAGGATGAGGGCCGCTGTCTTGCCGTTATCCAGCAGGGCACTGATGTCATCGGTGGCGGCGATGAGGGACGTTTTAATGATATGTTTGCGGCGGAACCCAGACTGAGACGGGGCCAGGATGTTGTTCTCTTCGAGGTAGAGTGTCAGCTGTTTGTTGACGGTTTTCTTGATGACCTTCGCCTTCAATGGGAGCAGGGAGATGGGCCGGAGTTTCTTGTGGTCCATCGGGTCTGCCTTGGGTTTCTTGAGCAGGGCATTGATATCGGCATGTTTTCAGCTCTCTGGGAAGGTCGCAGTCTCGAAGGAGATGTTGATGGCCTTGCAGAGATGGGGTGCGAAGGCGGTGCTGGGCTTGTTGAAGATGTAGTGTGTTCACGGGTCTGACAGGGAGCCGGAGTGGATGGTGTTCATGATTTTGATGGTGTCATTATCGTTGATGTTAGTCCAGGTGAGCAGGGGGTTGCTGTGGGTGGTGGCCATGGAATTTGAGGTGTCGTTGGCTGTCATGGTGGTCTGGTTGGTGAAGCTGTCGTGGATGTTTGCGATCTTGCGATAGAAGAGGGAGGCAAGGGAGTTGCACAGGTCTTGCGATGGTGGGATGTCGTTGGTGTTGGAGCTAGGGTTGGAGAGTTCCTTCACGATGTTGAAGAACTCTTTGCTGGTGTGTGCGTTGTTGTCGAGGCGGTCCTTGAAGGAGGACTTTTTGGCGGATCTGATAAGGTGATGGTGTTGGCGCATGGCGTTCTTGTGGGCTGCATGGTTCTCCGGTGTTTGTTCGTGGCGCCATTTCTTATCTAGTTTTCGGCAAGTTTGTTTGGAGGTCTGGAGGTCCGTGGAGAACCAGCTAGCATTCTTGTTGGTGTGTCTGTTGGAGGTTTTCTTGCTCGGGGCAAGGGTGTTGGCGCAGTCATCAATCCAACGCCTAAGGTTGCTGGCGGCTGCGTCGGGGTCAGTGTGGTCAGTGGGTGAGCTTCGGGCGAGTGCGTTTTTTAGCTGGTCTTCGGTGATTTTGCTCCAGCTGCGGTGGGGGATCTGTTGGGTGCAGTGGTGCGTGGTGGTTTCCGGAAGGTGAAGTGGATGCAGCGATGGTCGGTCCAGTGGAGTTCGGTGGTGTGGCTGAAGGAGACGTGGGAGCTAGCGGAGAAGATGGGGTCAAGCGTGTGGCCGGCGGAGTGGGTGGGCGTTGTGACAAGCTGCCTGAGTCTGAGGTTGGCGAAGTTGTCGATCAGGGTGGTGGGGTTGGTGTTGTTGTTGTTCTTGAGGTGGAAATTCAGGTCTCCGAGGAGGATGTAGTCAGTGAAGGCGAGGGAATGCGTGCTGATAAAAATCGGCGATGGAGTCGCTGAATTGAGGCCGGGGACCGGGGGTCTGTAGAATATGAAAAGTTTAGAGAGTTCAGTGCCGGATATTTCTTTTAGCAGTTCTACAAATCCTTCCATCTTTCGCATGGCTGTGGTCTCCGGAATACCCATAATCGTGAGGTTGTTCCTTCGAGACCTTGATTCAAGTCCTTGTTTTTGGCTTTTATCACATTCAGGACTTTCTCCATGTTGAGTAGCTGTTCTCTTGATTCTACCTGTAAGTCATGCTTGTCAGAAACCCGATTCTCCAACTGGTGAAGGCGTAACTCATGCGTGTCAACCTGCTTCTTGACCTGATCCATTTGAGCTGTTAAGATGTCGATTTTGCTGTCTATTGTCCTGAGACTAGATTTGACTTCCAGCAGAAGTGTCCTGAGATCCTCATTTGCCCCTTCATGTTCTTCACCATTCCCTGCTCAGAGTCTGTTGCTGTGTCATTGTCAGTTTGGCAAGCAAGCCTCTTGTTTTCAAAAGTAAGCTTAGTTTGCTTAGAATCTTGTTTCCCTATGGCTGCAGCGCTAGGTTTATTTGCTTGCATGTTTTGAGCCACAGTTTTTGGTATTGTCCCAGAGGATCCGCCAACGTGGTTCCAGACATTTTGCTATCTGATAATAGTCTCTATCAGTATTAGTCTTGCTCTGTGAGATCAATAACCCTCTTACGCAAAGGGCGATTAGATTCTGTGTCTGCTGCATGGGACTCTGATGCTCGGTGAGCCCTGTGGTGTACCCTTGCGTGTGGGGTTTCCTGTTTCAGAGGCCTAATCCTGACTTAGTTGATTTTGAGATGGCGTTGCTCTGCCCGCCCGGCCGCCATCCGGTGATCCGTGCCCCGCTGCCGCCAATGTGGGGTCCCCTCCTGAGCCGACTCAGTAGCACCGCTCCGATCTTCAATTGGCACCAGGGAGCTGGTCTGATTCACACACTGCATAGCCGGACCACGCAGCGAAGCCCGTAGGCAAATCCCCAGCAGGCGGGCAGCTCACCTTATGTGCTGGGGAAATACTCCGTAGGCACCCAGGCCTCAACTGCAAAAGCTAAATATACTGCACCCAGGGGCACTCACCAGCTCAATCTGCCTTCCACGCTTCTTCCGAGTGCCCTCCGAGATGCCGTTCTAAGGCAGGGGGGGAAGCTCAGATCCACTCTGCAGGTCTCGCGCTGAAGAGCGTCAGCTTGCCTCTGGCCGCCACCAATGGCTCCCTGGGGTCCCAAATGGTGCCAAGTTCGGCATCCACTAACGAGTCTGTGATTCCGGCCCTAGTCCACGCCGTGGATTGTATCGCTGACAGTCTCTAAGCCGCTCGTGCAATAACGACTCCACGCATCAGTTTGCGTAAAAGGCCATTTATTAGGACAGGCATGACATTCACAATAAACATAACATCATTAACTTAACCCCTTGCATGCTGATGACGGAGCGGTTCCGTCATCAGCTACGGGTGAGCTGTGCTGATGACGGAACTGTTCCGTCATGACTCCGCCCGCGCAAGGTGGAGTCAGCATGGGCGGGGAATTCCCGCCGCACGCAAGGGGTTAAACAATCCCCCCATCATCCTGCCTTTCAACCGTCATCCACTCACGTGCTCCACCAGCCACTCCCAAATCACACCACGACCTCTTTGCTTCTCATTCACTTCCCCTTTTCACTTTCCAAGTCCTCTGTCATTTCAATCCATCGCACTCCCGTCTACCACTCTCTCCCATCCTGCACCTGTAACCCCCTCCCTGGAAGAGTGATTCTGCCCGTCATGGACTCCCCACCCCTCCCAGTTTCCGGAAACACCCTTTATTGTGCCATCCTGTCCTAAACTGGCATGTTGCCCAACTTGGCAACGTCAACAACAACACCCAGCTTCCCCTTCCAGCTATGTAGGGTGGGTGGGTGACAAAACTGACTTCTCCCTGAGGCACCGGGGACAGGAAAAGGAAGTCGTTCCCCTCCTGTCCCCCTAAATAGCCTCCTAACTAACCCCTCCCACCCCTGACCTAACCCTAACTACTTCCTGCCTGTCCCTAGCCTCGCGCGAACTCCCCGTGGAAAAGACTGGTCTGCCAACCTGCTTTCCCCCGGGGGCCGCATCGCGCAATAACCACTCCACGCATCAGTTTGCGTAAAAGGCCATTTATTAGGACAGGCATGACATTCACAATAAACATAACATCATTAACTTAAACAATCCCCCCAACATCCTGCCTTTCAACCGTCATCCACTCACGTTCTCCACCAGCCACTCCCAAATCACACCACAACCTCTTTGCATCTCATTCACTTCCCCTTTTCACTTTCCAACTCCTCCGTCATTTCCATCCATCGCACTCCCGTCTCCCACTCTCTCCCATCCTGCACCTGTAACCCCCTCCCTGGAAGAGTGATTCTGCCCGTCATGGACTCCCCATCCCTCCCAGTTTCCGGAAACACCCTTTATTGTGCCATCCTGTCCTAAACTGGCATGGTGCCCAACTTGGCAACGTCAACAACAACACCCAGCTTCCCCTTCCAGCTATGTAGGGTGGGTGGGTGACAAAACTGACTTCTCCCTGAGGCACCGGGGACAGGAAAAGGAAGTCGTTCCCCTCCTGTCCCCCTAAATAGCCTCCTAACTAACCCCTCCCACTCCTGACCTAACCCTAACTACTTCCTGCCTGTCCCTAGCCTCGCGCGAACTCCCCAGGGAAAAGACTGGTCTGCCGACCTGCTTTCCCCCGGGGGCCGCATTGGACTGGGCTGACTGCGCTCCCAGGCTGCAGCATCGCCAAATTCAGGCTCACACCGCCAGCATGGCAGTTAACATGCCTGCTCTTGGCACGCTACGATGTCTCCGCCAATAGCTTCCAGTTCATTGTCAGGGTTAATTTTGGTACCATCCAGGTCTCTCCTATAGTGTGTCGGGATGTCGATGAGGTTCTCCCACCTGGCCTTGCTCAGGATAATTGATGGACACATTCTCGGCCGGCAGAACCCTCTCACAGAGCGGCCATCTTGCTGCTCGGTGAGACCACGCCCCCATCTCAACGCTATATAAACACATGGTCAGTAATAATTCAGTTTATAATTATTTAAAACCTACTATAAGTTTATATAGTGCTTCATGTGCAATCAATACAGATCCATTGTAAGGATAATATACAAGGATGCAAAACTACTGACTAGCAATAAGATCTTTAACATTCTACGGAAATACTGGCATCTGCTTTTATACATTACGGGTCGTATCAACATGATGACTGTTTTTTCTACACAATAACATGGTGCATCGTTGATTCTCAAATAGTGTACCTTTAGCCGATGACTGTGTTTTAATACTCATGGATGGACCCTATATGGAGCACTGAAGCTGGTGGATTTTACTTACTGGTACTGCGTTGATGAAGCACATGGAC